>NC_081312.1:146694610-146997557 GCF_026419965.1 Kogia breviceps
TAAAGTTCTCAAGAGTTAAATGTATTTTGGATTATTTTTCTAAATTCAGGAAGAGCCAGCTGACTGCCATCCACATAATAAATGTTCATTTTGATAATAACTACCAAATTCAAGGCTGGAATATCAAGAGATTTTTCTTCCTAAGAAACTAAATCTCTATACTTAACAACTGCTGCTTGAATTCTTTTAAGGAATTAACTAGGAAAGCTTGACAGTTAGCTTTGAAATCATTCACCAATGCTTTTGATGTTGGAGTAGAATATCTACTCAATATGTACAGACAACATACAGACCCATAAATTGTGAAATCGCCAATCTAGGAGAGCAAGTTAATAGAGACTTATGTTTGAGCCTTTTAACTGTTATTTCTAGAAAAGATATATAACATTTTTTAAGTTCTACTTTTATATTTTTGATCTGAAGAAAATGATTCAAAGTAGATCTATTTAGTTCAGGGATTCAAGACAAATTTATAAGTTTTGTAACTCATCTACAATGACTTTTCATTGCTCTGTTATTTATTGAACCTATATATCTCATCTTATTTTTCTAATGGTAGTACGTGAACCAGAGATCAACAATAAAGGAGATCAAGAGATATTACACAGTGAAAGCACTTGGTAGAGTAATACATAACTCTACCAAGTGCTTTCACTGTGTAATATCTCTTTTGATCTCCTTTACTGTTGATCTCTGGTGACATATTACTGTATTTCAATGAAGCTGCTAGAATGCAGACAGAGAATGGACTTGAGGACATGGGGGTAGGGGAGGGTAAGCTGGGAGGAAGTGAGAGAGTAGCATTGACATATATACAATACCAAATGTAAAATAGCTAGTGGGAAGCAGCTGCATAGCACAGGGAGATCAGCTAGGTGCTTTGTGTTCACCTCGAGGGGTGGCAAAGGGAGGGTGGGAGGTAGACACAAGAGGGAGGGGATATGGGGATATATGTGTACATATAGCTGATTCACTTTGTTATACAGCATAAACTAACACACCATTGTAAAGCAATTATACTCCACTAAAGATGTTAAAAAAAAAAAATCAGGCTCTGGATCATAAAAAAAAAAGAGCAATACATTATCCAAATGGAATGCATCTTTGATACTTTTAAAAACACTTAGGGACTTCCCTGGTGGCACAGTGGTTAAGAATCCGCCTGCCAATGCAGGGGTCATGGGTTTGAGCCCTGGTCAGGAAGATCCCACATGCTGCAGAGCAACTAAGCCCGTGTGCCACAACTACTGAAGTGCACGTGCCTAGAGCCTGTGAGCCACAACTACTGAGCCTGCGCTCTAGAGCCCGCGAACCACAACTACTGAAGCCTGCATGCCTAGAGCCCGTGCTCTGCAACCAAAGAAGCCACCGCAATGAGAAGCCCGCACACAACGAACAGTAGCCCCCGCTTGCCGCAACTAGAGAAAGCCTGTGCACGTTGACAAAGACCCGAAGCAACCAAAACTAAAAATAAAAATTTAAAAATAAATAAATAAAAACACTTAATTGACAGATTAATACAATTATGTACAACAAAACTGCAAGAGATTTCAACCTTAGACAGAGGCAGAGTTATCCCACATGGCTCCCTTCCACCTAATTAAATGAACAGCCAGTTAACTAGAAACCTTCATTTTCTTTAATTTTTATTCATTACCCAAAGCATCTAAATTGCATATAAAAGTCACAGTTTCACCACTTTTACATGGCAACTTACAATTTCAGTTTTCCTTCCAAATAATTATCTATATGTATGTAACAAATGTATGATTCCACCGTGGTCTCAGTCTCTTCTCTTTATTTTTCTGAACAGCTGTTCTAAAACATTTCTACTCTTTTCAAGTCACCTACCACCGCCATTACTCTCCATTCTCAGCATATGGTCTTGTCTCTTCCTTAACAGAAATGCAGGCTTTCTAAATTCAGTGGTCACGTTTTCTCCCCACACCCATGGAAAAAAGCTGAACAACAGAAGCCAAAGTTGATTTACAGCATTAGCAGACTTCTGTGGTGTAAATACTCCTAGCATGGCTGATTTCAAGGAACTGCCTCACAGAATTCTTCAATATTTATCAACCAACACTGACACAAGTACCTGAATATATATATATATATATATATATATATACATACACACACACACACACACACACACACACACACACACACACACACTACTCTTCAAGGCCAACTACAAGTAAATGTGTATTCCAAGTATCTAACACATTGCTTGGGAAATAGGATACACTCAATAAATAGAGAAGATAAAATGTTTATTGGGAGAATCTAAAAAAACCCAATATATTTGAGTATTTAATTGGCTCTGGGTATAATTTAATGTGCTATGAACTTCTTGCACACTGTGACCACAAGGCCAAAATCCTGGAAGAAACAAGAATGAATTCTATCTAAAATGATAAAAATGCTGTGGAATACGTTATGAAGAGACAAAATACACCTGGCCCTTGGCTTCAGATTTGGGATTTTCAGAAAATAAATGGGTGCCCACCATTATAAAGCAGAATTTGGTTGGCATATATACTTCATGAATTTAATAACAGAAAGCAAGGACATAAATCCAATTATAAATGTGAAAAAAATCAATCAAGACAATCACTTTCAAATAAAGCAAGAGAGCATGGTGCTCATGTGCTCTGGATATAGAACAACACAGCCTTGTGTGTGAATCCTGATTTGCCACTTACTAACCATTTGAACTTGTGCTAGTTAATTCCTCTCTGTAAGCCTTAGTTTCTTCATCTGAGAAACACAAGGAAAGAATAGCAGTGTCTTCCTTTAAAGGGTCATTGTAAGGATTAAATGAGACAATGCATATAGTTTCAATAATAATAATTGAATAAGTATAGGGATTTCAGAATGTCTAAGAGGTGAAGTTATAAGCATTTGTTAAAGAATTTCACGTTAACGAGGAATTTTAGGGTTCTGAGCTTCATAATTACTTGCCCTGTGAAGCAACTCCTTGAAAACTTTTCCCTGGACAGTGGCGTGCTCAGTGTCTGCCACAGGCTAAATGCTTTATAGCTATTTACTAGATGGGAGTCAATGAAGTGCTGGAAGATAAAAGACAATGGAGCTCAAAGAGACTGCAGGAGATAATGATAATAATGACAACAATGATAATAATAATTTATTATTAGCATCCATTAACCCTTACCTGTGTTTGAGGCTGGCGAACCCAGAGGTAGCAGGGTAGCAGGTGGTTAATAAACCTGGAAAGCACACTCAGGGTCTGATATTGAGGCACGTGTCTCCCTAAGAGTGTCTAGTATGAGAAACTTTATTGCTTTTCTTTCTTTTTTTTTTTACCAGTAAAACCATGTAGGTGGACCTGCTTTTGACACTTCTGCTTTTCTTTCCCATGAAATCATGTAGGTGGGCATGTAGTTGGCGCTTGCTACCCTTTCCCTTTAGTTGGCGCTTGCTACTCTTTCCCTTTAGTTGCTTTACAACCAAGATGATCTTAACCCTCCTCTTTTAACATACCTTCAATCTTTCAAGGAACAGCCCCGGACTCCCCCGTCTTCAAGACAGCTGCCTCCTTTTTCTTGTAAGATCAAAGCAGCACACTCCACATGATTTCTCACAAACAACAAAGGACTGATGTTTAACAGGCGGGCAACCGGAGGAGCACATATCTAGCAGAGCGTCATCTCCCACCCCTGTAGGTGGGGAATGTGGGCAGGGAGCCTCCTTTTGAGGAACTGCCACCTTCTATAAAGTGACTTCATTGTCAGTAAGCCTACAGCCCCAAAGAAAAACAACCTTTCCTCTCCTCTGCTTCCACTATATCAACCCCACCAGATTCGATCATCCCATATTTAGTAAATGCAAACTTTTAGAACAAGTTTAGAAATGTGCCTGCCAAAAACCCCTCACAAAATCAGGAATACACTCTCACAATTCTTTGTCAAAATTCCATCTCATGAGTGTTATCTAGATACTCACTTTCTCAAGATTTTGCAGTCATTTCAGAGTCCAGAACTACCTATAAACTCTAAGGGAATAAATTAATTGTAAAAAAGGTTGGGGCAACTTCAAAAACATTTTTACTATGTAAAGAAAAAAGAAGGAAGCCAGGGAGAGTTTGGAAGAGGAAAGATCTTTTTGGTCTCACAACTGATAGTTTCATAGATTTCTTCATATCCTTTTCAAAAAAAAAGAAAGAAAAAAAGATAAAGAAAAAATTAAACTTAGGATTTCTTTCTTTTTCGCTTTTTAAAAAATAGCCTCTGACACCTGTAAATTCGGCTGACACATCTGGTTCACACTGTGGCTGGAAGCTGGTCTGGCACTCACCACTAGGCAGTAATGCTTTACAGCTGGGTATAAGGACTCTCATAGGACACCGTCCTCACACATGGTCCCTCTTAAAGCAAGACAAACAAGGCCACTCTATAATTTTTTCTGAGCGTAGATGAAAACCAGGTCACCGTGTAACCACAAAATACCAAATATCCCTCTCCTAATAAGAGTGACTACTGCTTCTTTACTAAGTACAGCTATTAGCCTCACTCTGCTTTCCTCGAAGATTTTTTTTTTTTTTTAATGTACACAATCACAGAACTGTCCTCACTTCAAGGCAAACCTGATCAAGAGAAATCCTCTGCTTTTTCAATGCCCTCTTACTGAGATGCCCTGTGGTTCACCCTGGTGTGCATTCTCCATGAAGTGATGGGGAATAAACTGAACTTTTAAAACCATAGTGTTCCTGGTGGTCTTTAGCTGGAGGGCATTGACAGGTATTATTGTTTTCACATATATGGAAAATGGTGCTCAGAGAGGTTTTAAACAACTCTACTAGTGACAGGATTAGAAGCCAGATCTTTCTCAAGTAGTTCAGGAGTATGAAAAAAATGTACATAGATAGATAGGTAGCCTTCACTTAGGTTACATAGAATACTTCTGTGACATTATGTAAGGCATATTCACCCTTTTTGTGCCCCATGTACCCTATCCCCAAACCTGAAAATGCTCCATTATAAGGTTATTCCTTTGGGTTAAGGAACTGACCATTGTACTAAGCTAACTTAACTATTGATTCCACTTTTATCCAAATTAACTTATCAAATCATTTCCTCTTTAGCGTTGAAGAGTCAGTGTAGTGAGTGAGTTGTGATTGGAAACGGTGGACTAGGGTATACCCCGAGCTTGGTGGGTTGGTCATAGAGGGAGGCCTTGAGGAGTCATCATAATCAGGAGCGCTGGGAAGCCAAGGTCTGGGCAACACAAAATATCTAAAAGACAGGGAGGGGGGAAAGCACTGGAGATAAAACTTAACAACTTTCCATTTTTCCCCCTAGGGTCCACTTTGCATATTTCTTTATAAATTAGGAGAGATCACTAGGCTGGGAGTTCAGAGACCTTAGTTGTAAACCTACCTATGTTACCATTTGATTCTTTTTGACAAGATACTGAACTGTCTGAACTACGTAAAAACAGTAGATTGGGTTCTCCAATCTACTGATCTCAAGGCTCCCTTAATGATCTATGGTTCTATGGAAGGATGATCTTTAAACCATTTCATGCTATTTCTAATTGTGTTCACATACCCTCATTTGTTGCTTCCCCAACATTTATTATGCAGCTAGCTGTGCTTAAATGTGTGCTAAATTATGGGGAAACAAAGACTGGTCTCCACCCTATAGCAGTAGATACACAAAATCCTATTTCTAAGCTTCCTAAGTATATTCATAACATAAACATACTTTGTAAAATTGCTGTTGACAGAGTAGAATGTCAAAAGTTTCCAACATATGTGGGTTTTTTTAGTTTAGTTTTTTGTGTGTGTGTGTGGTATGTGGGCCTGTCACTGTTGTGGCCTCTCCCGTTGCGGAGCACAGGCTCTGGATGCGCAGGCCCATTGGCCATGGCTCACGGGCCCAGCCGCTCTGCGGCATGTGGGATCTTCCTGGACCGGGGCATGAACCCGTGTCCCCTGCATCGGCAGGCGGACTCTCAACCACTGTGCCACCAGGGAAGCCCCAACATATGTGTTTACATCTATTCACCTGAGTTAAGTTTTAGAAAATATGTCTGAGTCCAGGGGCAACACTGATTACTTTCTTTCTAGATCTGAAAGCCCAGGATAACGCTCCCACCCATAGCTGTTCAACATATACAAATAACTGACCGTCTTAAGACAGTGTGGTTGCAAATGTGGTAGCACAAATATGAAAAAAAATCAGTAACTAGTTTGCAGACAGGAGTGCACTAGCCAGATTGTGTGAATGTTATGAATTCACAATGGCTAATAATTAGTGCATGTAAGTTTATCATAATGTCAGTGGGAAACACAGAACAAAATAGCACATCTCACAAGATGCTGCTTTCCTGAACTCTTGATGAAATACTTTCTCTCTTTATGCAGATACTTGAAATTTCCAGTTAGGAATTAAAACTAGGCAGAATATTTTTTCAGTGGGACTCTGGGATTTCTTCTTTGGAGATGTGTAACAAAGTGCTAGCCAGTTGGGTTAGGCTCCATGGTTATTTGCATATTTTTCTGATTTTGAAGTTATTATCTCTTTTCTACTGTAAAAAGATAATCAAGGAAAATATTTTATATATGATCTCTCTTTTTACATATGTCTCACTCTTCATACAACCTCAACCCAGCCAACATACACTTTTTTTCACTTTTTCCTAACTAACACCATAACTGTTTTGGCAAGGTCCTTATGGGTTACATGAATATCATTCAGGGTCAGAAACTGCTCCTCCATTAGCTGCGTTTCAAGTCTTCCATCACCAAATGCCATTTCCAAAAGAAAGTAAATATATTTTCAAATAACAGGACAGAAATGAGTTAATTCAAGAAAAATAGGTGAACTCTATCCACCGCTACTGGCCTGGAACAGGGAGGGGTATGACAGATCAGTGCTCTTCTCTCAAGCATTGCTATGTTTTCCTGTTATCCTTTGCTCCTACCTTCCACTTCACATGGCTGTTAGCCTCAGGCCAGGAAGGCAGTGAAGTGTAGAAACCACTAAGTAGAATCAACTAAACAGGAGCTGAAATGAGGCTGTTTGCAGAACCTATTTCCATGCATCTCTGCACCTGCATGGAGGTACTAGAACAGTGAGTGGGATATTATCACCTGGTCTAATTTCCCTTGACTGCAAGTGTGTAAGTCACAGACCCAAGACTTGATGGGACTGAAATACCAATCTCAAATTAATTTGAAGTAACTTTAAATACCCTTTATTTTGTACAGGTCATTAGTTAGACCCAAATGTAGACTTATTTTTCCTTTTGTTTTATTCTGAGAGTATGTGCGTATGCAAGTTGACAGACTGCAATGTCTTCAGAAAAGAATTAGCAAAATAATGAGGGTTCTAGAAACTTAAAGAAGACTATTATCTTCAAGTATTTCAAAAACTATCATATATGATAGAAGTCAATTTATTAAATATTTTCTCCAAAGGTAAGATTTGGCTTAATGAAAATAATTTGCTATAAGGCAAGAGTTGGTTCAAATTTTATTTTATAAGCTAGAATTTTCTAATATAAATTAAGCTGCCGGCCAAGGTGTTAAATTTTCTCTGTAGATGGTCAAACAGAAATTGAATGACCACTTGGAGAAGGAAATCAAAGAACTTCCTTGTGCTTACAAGTGGCAGTATTAGCTGTATTTTCCAACTCTGATTTCTCTTGATTTTTTCTTCTCTCCTTTTCTTTCAATTTTGGCACACATGGAAGTATTTCACACAAGGTGTCACATTGCAAATTTCTTGCTTAAAGCAATGAAAAGAGAAATTTCTTAAGGAAATGTCACTGATTTTGTGGGGATTTTATTGATAGTTATTGTGGCAAGTGGTGAAGGTGAATTCATGTATTATCAACACCTCTTTCCATTCAAGGTGAGAACATGGGTTTTAGGGAAAAATAAGGAGGGGTGATCAAGGAAAATATCCTTTTCCTGGGGCATACATGTCTACCCTCATTTTTTCTGCACTGTTTTTGATTCTTCCAATTTACATATGCATTTTAATGAATAACTTCAGCGCAAAGCTTGCCTAGTGTATTTAACCAATACCAAATAATACCAAGAGATGGAAATAGACAATGAAAATGTTTCTAAAGTTAAATGAATGGGTGACATCTCTCTTCTCCAAAAGACTTAAAGAAGAATGAACGCATTTCTTAGGTATTATCTGCACCATATTTTTTTTCTTTAAGAGACTCAAGCTACTTGTTTCTAGATGGCAATATTTTTCCTATATGTTTTCTCAAAATGTCACTGCCCTAATGTGATTGTTTCTTAAGATGCCTGTTCACAATTCAGTTTTTAAACAGGTAGACTGAATTTTAATTGTATTATGAGATTTTGCAAGTAAATTGGCTGAGTAATATTGAGTCAATCTGCCTTTTTCTAAGCACTCATTCCTAAATATGCCTTTTATTTTTCAAAGAAGGAGTACTATTTTGTTTCAAAAAACACATTCATTACCATTAACAGTCTTAGGCTGACCTGACTGTGTAGGGAGAATACTGATCAGGTAGAGGAAAGCGTACAATATGTGTGACTGTTACTGCAACAGCCAGCTGTGCCAGCATTTCTGATTTAATCTTTATTTTGACATTTTCCTCTGTCTTCCCTCAATTTCAGGAAACCTATGTACCTTACAGTGACTGCATTCCTATAAAGAATGAACAAAGGGGACAATATCTAGATGTAAAAAAAAAAAATCATTTGAAAATGAAAATCCACGTTTAAATAGATTTGTTCAGCAGTGCTTTTTTAGTTATATAAGGTCAGCAGACAAATCCAGCAGTGAAAAGCCAATAATATGTACTTTAGAGTATGATGTTTTGGCATTTCAGGACCTAATCTAAAGTACCAGTATAAAGGACTTTTTTTGGAAATGGAAAATTTAAGATAACCTGTCATGAAAGTCAAAGTGACATGTACCTATTCAGAAATGTAAAAGAATGGAGAGGCGATTAATATTCATTGAGCATCTACTATGTGCCAGACTCTTAGCAGCAACTATTTCATTTAGTTTTTAAAGTAACTCACTGAGGTACATTTTATTATTCCTATTTATTTGGTGGAAGAAAATGAAGCCCTGAAAAGTTAGAAAAGCTTGCCCAAGGTCACCTATCTGGTAAGTTAGATTTGTCTTTGACATCAAATACAAGACCTCCCAATTCTAAGGACTGCACAGGGACTGCAAAAGAGCATGGCTCTTGCCTGCAGAAGGCAGGTGTCATGTAGGCTTGGAAAAGAATTTCAGTTGCTGTCATTGCAGGGGTGTGTCTTAACCCCTGTTTGAGGAATGTGACTTTACATGTTCCCACTGACCACATGGGGCTATTATGAGATAAAAGTGAGAACAAAGATTGGAAGTCACTGTGAAGTTTTCTACTTGGTCCGAGTGCCATTGAACTCCAGGTAGTTATTCTGAGGAATCTGAAAGTGTCAAGGTCAACAGTGTAGGAAGACACAATCAGTTACATGATTTGGCGGGCAGTATGTATATCTTTGTGTGAATGAATAGGCGGGGGGTGAGTAGGATTTGTTGAGAATTAGCAAGAGCTGAAAATGCATAGGGTAAGACCAGCTCTGCACACCTGCTTCTTCACCTAACCAAATACTCACTCTGCAAACAGTCCGCGTTCAGGAGGTCCTGACACTTTTCGTGGCACTTCACTCCGCACTCTGAACACTTCATGCCTTGCCGGGCAATGCCCCACAGGAGCCCTTCACACTCGTAACAGTAGGTAGGTGTCGTAGCCGTCCAGACCTCAAAGTTGTGTGGGGTGGTGGAGGACATGGGGTAGATCAGTGCCTGCAAAGTCTTCTTGAAGACATGTATTTTCTGTGAAGATGAGACAAGTAACCAACACGAGCCACATCAGTGGATCTGGAGAATTTCATCATAAAACAAACCATTTTATCACTTTTTCCTGAAAATGCTATTTTGAGGGGACCCCTTGATTATTGATTTAAGTGAGGGCGGTCATCAAAATAAGTCTGCACACTTATTCTTCATTCAGTGTTCTAGGGCCCAATTCAGTTCTTTGAACACAAAGAACTCCCTAATCTTCATATTGGACTGGGCTGCCTGCTGTGTAAGCTTGTTTCATGGCAGCACAGAGCTCTTGTTACTTGATAATGACTATGTTCCTCTATCCTCTCAACTCCACAAGGGCAAGGATGATAAGCAATAGTGCTCACTGCTGGATCAATCCTCAGAGCCTCACCTAGTCTCTGGCTTGACACAGGTGTTCAGGAAACATCAATTCAAAAAAAAAAAAAAGGAATTTATATTACTATCCTTGGTCTAAATTGGTTCTTCTGGTTCTAGGTAAACTTACGAAGTAATGGAAAATATTCTCAATGCTGATTTTAATCCTCTAGAAACACTTCCACCCCTTTTATATTTTATGCAGGCCTCATCTCCATGATTCTATACCCTCTCTAACACTACACCCCTCCCC
Organism: Kogia breviceps; assembly: GCF_026419965.1. Classification (NCBI taxonomy): domain Eukaryota; kingdom Metazoa; phylum Chordata; class Mammalia; order Artiodactyla; family Physeteridae; genus Kogia; species Kogia breviceps. The sequence continues at coordinate 146,705,075 of NC_081312.1, forward strand.
AGTCCCGAAGTACACTTCTTCTATAGATTTTTCCACAGGGAACTGCTTTCATCACTTATTCCTTAGGAAGGAGCTCATCAACTAATTGATAAGAAAGCCCGAGTAGTAGATGAAGGTTAAATGTGGCACTCTCCCATGGTGCTTTATATTTTAAAGGGAGATGCTTTTTAATAGCACATGGCAGCTGTTGGTAGAGTGAGCACTGAACGAGGAGCCAGGAGGCCTGAGTTCATGAGCACAGGCCCCATCATGTGACATATGAAATGGGCTTCAGAAGGCAGAAGCTCTCTTCCCTATTTCTCTAGTGCCTAAACAGTGCCTATCGTTGTCCTTGGGCATAGTAAAGGTACAACACATTTTGTGTGTGAAGTGAATGAATGTTTGTTACTTAAGAGTCTTGTGAGCTAGGAAGAGACTTAAACTCTCTAATCCTCACTTTCCTGTACTACTTATCTACCGTATTATGTTGAAGATCAAACTGTGAGATGGTAACAAATATAGTCCATAGACTTCAAACACTAAGAAAATACTAAGTATTAGTGTTGATAGTGGAGACTTGTTTGGATGTGTCTGTCCATTTGATTTTCATATCCCACTATGCAGGTGATGTCCTGGTAGAAAGATTAGCACTCTCTGAAGTTACAATTACAAATAACTTCCCACAACTACCTGATGCATAATGAATGTTTGTTTACATAAATCCTGTAGGAGTCTAGCTGATAAGCAATGTTAAAAGGAAGCACTTGTATTTTCCATTAATCATCCTTAAATCTCATTTCAGAATATCTTCCCACAGTGTTGAAATGGCTAACTTGTCATTATTTTTCAAATCCATAGTATGGTAACAGCATAGTTCCCTTTATTAATACATTCCCCTCATTAAGTATTTTCCCAGAATATGTTTGTTAATGGTGGAAGGAGGTTCCCTACCAGGGAGTTAAGCATTACTAAAAAATTTTTCTAGCTTTTGAACAGGAAGATCCAGCCTTGCTACTCCATGAGGGGCTGGTCAAAGCTCTTTATATTTCAAGTGAGTCTACAGAGCAACAGTATGTTCAAAATATGGGAATTTCTCAAGTAGAAGACCCCTGTGTTAGAGTTTGTATAGACAAAACAAGTGGATCCATCACTTTTCAATAAAGATAGTCTGAGCTAATAAAACTCTTGTCTTCATTCCCTAATAAAGATGCCTTGTCTTGAAAAGAACTGTTAAGAGTTCTTTTAGAATTAGAAGTATGTATTATGCATCTTTGCTTCCCATTTACTGCCTAGCAGAGTGATGTTCAATATCATCAAAGTGACTTGAATGATTCTTGGCATAACAGATTTACAATCAGCTCGCCATAGACAGTTTCATGTTCTAGCTAAGCTGAGGGGCTGGAGGACCATGTAATGTGTATATGTGGTGTGTGTGTGTGTGTGTGTGTGTGTGTGTGTGTGTGTGTGTAGTACAGAATTTTTGGTTGAGCCAAAAAAATAAGAATGGAGTTTAGGTATATTTGCAATTGCATAATTTGTTGTCTTAGTAGGGGAAAACAACAATTCTAACTCATTGGAACACTGGGTGGGAATAGAACAGTCTGCTACTGAACACAAGTGAGAAATACATATTAATTTAGAAAGCAGAGCTGGGCAAGGGGTTGATTTTGAACATGGATTTATCTGCATAATTTAAATTTGATGATGAACACACTTTAATTCCCTATGTCCATTTTCTTTTTTTTTTTTTTTTAGTGGTACGCGGGCCTCTCACTGTTGTGGCCTCTCCCGTTGTGGAGCACAGGCTCCGGATGCACAGGCTCAGAAGCCATGGCTCACGGGCCCAGCCACTCCGCAGCATGTGGGACCCGGACCGGGGCATGAACCCGTGTCTCCTGCATCGGCAGGAGGATTCTCAACCACTGCGCCACCAGGGAAGCCCTCCATTTTCATTTTATTGAATTCAAGTGACATATAGTCAGTGCTCTAAATCCTTAGGCGATAGTAGGAGTAATAAATATAAGGACCACTTGCTAAAAAATTAAATACGCTGAAGGAAAGCAAGTGAAAGACAGCTGAGAAGGTTTCAAAGAAATGTTTGGTTTGGTTTGGTTAAAGAGGGATGGTCCATTTCATGAAAAGAGGAAGTGAAGCTAATTTCAGAAAGAAGAAACATGGAAAATTTACTAGACAGTACACTGAAAATCAATTGAATGGGGCATTAGAATAAACCATAATGTTTGAAAGCTGTAGAAACTGGAGAAAAACACTTGATAATTCACTACAGGGTACATATCCCAGTCTCAAAAGAATGATAATGAGTTTTTTCATTCTTGATTTCTGGGGATATGGACACGTGTTTACCAAAGCTGAAAATTACTGTAAAATAAATGGCTAAAGAGAAATCAAGGAAACACTCCCATTTACCATTGCACCAAAAAGAATAAAATACATAGGAATAAACCTACCTAAGGAGACAAAAGACCTGTATGAAGAAAACTATAAGACACTGATGAAAGAAATTAAAGATGATACAAACAGATGAAGAGATATACCACATTCTTGGATTGGAAGAAACAACATTGTGAAAATGACTATACTACCCAAAGCAATCTACAGATTCAATGCAATCCTCATCAAACTACCAATGACATTTTTCACAGAACTAGAGCAAAACATTTCACAATTTGTGTGGAAACACAAAAGACCCCAAATAGCCAAAGCAATCCTGACAAAGAAAAACGGAGCTGGAGGAATCAGGTTCCTGGACTTCAGACTATAATACAAAGTTACAGTAATCAAGACATCATGGTACTGGCACAAAAACAGAAATATAGGTCAATGGAACAGGAGAGAAAGCCCAGAGATAAACTCACACACATATGGTCACCTTATTTTTGATAAAGGAGGCAAGAATATACAATGGAGAAAAGACAGCCTCTTCAATAAGTGGTGCTGGGAAAACTGGACAGCTACATGTAAAAGAATAGAATTAGAACACTCCCTAATACCATACACAAAAATCAACTCAAAACGGATTAAAGATCTAAATGTAAGGCCAGACACTATAAAACTTTAGAGGAAAACACAGGCAGAACACTCTATGACATAAATCACAGCAAGATCCTTTTTGACCAACCTCCTAGAGAAATGGAAATAAAAACAAACAAATGGGACTGAATGAAACTTAAAAGCTTTTTCACAGCAAAGGAAACCATAAACAAGATGAAAAGACAACCCTCAGAATGGGAGAAAATATTTGCAAATGAAGCAACTGACAAAGGATTAACCTCCAATATTTACAAGCAGCTCATGCAACTCAGTATCAAAAAACAAACAACCCATCCAAAAATGGGCAGAAGACCTAAACAGACATTTCTCCAAAGAAGACATACAGATTGCCAACAAACACATGAAAGGATGCTCAACATCACTAATCATTAGAGAAATGCAAATCAAAACTAAAATGAGGTATCGCCTCACACCAATCAGAATGGCAATCATCAAAAAATCTACAAACAATAAATGCTGGAGAGGGTGTGGAGAAAAGGGAAACTTCTTGCACTCTTGGTGGGAATGTAAATGGATACAGACACTATGGGGAACAGTATGGAGGTTCCTTACAGAGCTAAAAATAGAACTACCATATGACCCAGGAATCCCACTACTGGGCATATACCCTGAGAAAACCATAATTCAAAAAGATTCATGTACCACAATGTTCATTGCAGCTGTATTTACATTAGCCAGGACATGAAAGCAACCTAAGTGTCCATCGACAGATGAATGGATAAAGAAGATGTGACACATACATACAATGGAATACTACTGGGCCACAAAAAGAAACAAAATTGAGTTATTTGTAGTGAGGTGGATGGACCTCGAGTCTGTCATACAGAGTGAAGTAAATCAGAAAGAGGAAAACAAATACTGTACGCTAACACATATGTATGGAATCTAAGAAAAAAAAATGGTTCTGAAAAACCTAGGGGCAGGACAGGAATAAAGACACAGATGTAGAGAATGGACTTGAGGACATGGGGGGGGGAAGGGTAAGCTAGGACGAACTGAGAGAGTGGCATGGACTTATATATACTACCAGATGTAAAATAGAGAGCTAATGGGAAGCAGCTACATAGCATAGGGAGATCAGCTCCGTGCTTTTTGACCACATAGAGGAGTGGGATAGGGAGAGTGGGAGGGAGACGCAAGAGGGAGGAGATATGCAGGTATATGTATATGTATAGCTGATTCCATTTGTTATAAAGCAGAAACTAACACAGTACTGTAAAACAATTATACTCCAATAAAGATGTTAAATAAATAAATAAATAAATAAAATGGATTATGAAAACATTTCTTATTCCAACAAAGCCTAAGATGGAATGATGGTCACTTTAGAAACTGAGGAAATGAATGGCTAAGGAAAGGGTGAAAAATACATCTGATAAGAAGGGACTCATGTCTCAGGGGAATACTGCATACTGGGGGAAAGAGTGTATTTTTAGCAGCAAAATAAGACTGGATCAAACAAGATTATAAGGATATAGAGTGTGGAGTTTTTGTGGAATAAGGCAAAAGATAGGATATCGGGCACTGAATAAAAACAAAGCAGAAGAAAACAAGGGGAAACAGTAAAATTAGCCATGGAGGATGGGAAATGGAAGCCTGTAACTGACCTTTAAGAGTTGGATTAAAGGGAAGAGAAAATATATATACAAACATACTTTCATATATACACACATGTACTTAGAGTAGGTAGAAAGATAATAGGGTGTAGCTAATAGGATCCGAGCTGATGTGAAAGGATGGGAACTGGTTATGTTATCAAGAGAGGGTCTCTGGCCTAGGTAAACAAGGAACTAGACATATGGAGAAGGTGGTCTGAAGAACAAGCAGAGCTCAATTACTGGAATTAGGACTGAAGGACAGAGTGGATTCAGCAATTTGGGAGACTTCCTGCTAATCTATTTTAAGTGTTTCTAAACTTTTCAAATCTTCTACAACAAACATATATTATTTGCTAAAATGTATGTATGTTCTGATAATAATAAAATGTATGCTCACTGAAAAAGTAATTTATACTGGAAAAGTAATTTATAAACACAAACAAGCATTAAAATAAAAAATAATTTAATTTTTCAAAGTTAGGTATGGTTTGATGCATGTTCTTCCAGTAATTTTTCTATTTATGGCCACGATATCAGGCTTTTGCAATGAAGTAAAAAACAATAAACATTATTTTTATATTACTAGTGTGATTCCAGAAAGTAAGGCAATGTTTATTGTTTCAACACTGCTTTAATCGGTAGAAATGATTACTCTGCTGTCACTCAGGTAAGACTTAGTAGCCAAGTACAACCTTTGGGCTACAAAGAGGAGGATGCTCATATTTTAGACATAGATTTCGTTAAAAATTCCTGCTCTGAGAAACTGGAATTTAAAATGAGTTGCCCTAATGTATCACTTTCTGAACAATTAGGACAGGGAATGAATTGCCTTTTCTATTGATAACTACATGGGGAAATTAAAATGAGTCTGAGGAATAAAGCAATCAAGCCTCCTGCAGAGAACAATTACCAGTGTTTTTGGACCACCAAAATTCCAATCTACAAACTGTTAACACTCATAACAGGAACAAAGCTTGACTGTCTCCATTTGCCACATACCTTTTCTCCTTTTCCCTCTCCTATGTTAACCAGCAACTTAACTAATGAAGTTCTATTTTTCTCTGCATCCTGTGGGCTTCCCTCATAGAACTATGTAAACCATCTCTTTCCTATACTTGAAAACAATCACATTTAGATAATTCCAGGAAAAAAAGTATGCTTCTTGTTTTCAAGCATATTTCACATACTTGATGCATGATTTTATAAATCTACTTACTGTCCTCTAAGTATCATTTTGCTATTCCTGGACAAAAGCCTCATAAAGATTTGCAGAGCAAAGATTAGGTACAATGTGACCTTCTAAATTGGTTATAAGCATGAGGACAGAACAATGGTAGAAGTTCCTGAGTATAAAAACAGACATAATTTCATGACTGATTTACTCATTAGACTAATCATTACATAAGACTGACTGTGGAAGCTAAAATGACTTGGGTAAAATTTTTTTGTAGCAGAAAGTGCTAACAGAGACTAAAAGTTATGTGCCTATACATGGAAGACTGTAAGTAATTTGTTTTTACTTATATTGTTTTATAACAGGTAACAATTACTAGTGACCTAAGTAACTTATGAACTGAGTCCAAATAAAGAGGGTAGAACAGTGATAAAATAGGTGGTTCAATAATTTAAGGAGAGGACAATATAGTATATACACTCTGAAGTACAATATGGTTCCATGCCAATACATGACATGGAACTTGATCTGATAACAAATTAGGGTAAATTTGTCACGTACTATACAAGTATCACTTTTTCTCCAATTCAAACTTTCAATGAAAAAGCATATATACAGATAAAGAAGGTGTTATGAGATGAATAACTTATTAAATATAAGCGGCCAAAAATAATTTGAATTTCTCCACTGGGAGAAACTTTAGGCATATTTTAATCTGGAAAATCTAATTCTTACCAGTTGGAGCAGAGACTGAGTTCTTATAAATCTTCTGACAGAGGCCATGAAAGAACAGGAAGAAGGGTTAGGATATTATATAAAAGGAAGAGAGGGAAAGGGGTGACCCTCCCTCTTAAAGGGAACCCATTCTATCGTTCTCTTGTAAAACCAAGAAAGTCAATTGTGTAGCTATGGAAAGCTGTGTAGTGAAAGTAGACAATCATAAAAATAATAACCAATATTTACGCATCCAAAATGGTTGAAGTGCTGTTTATTTTTTATCTCATTTGATTCCCCTCCAAATCCTCTAGAAATATTAGTATATTCATTTTGTTTATTGGAAAAACTGATCTGGAAACCTGGCAAATGAAGTTGATGTAGTCCACTAGGTAAGTGTTGGAAAAAAACATTTTACTATGTAGAAGGGCTGCAAAGAAAGATTCCCCAGGCACCTCAATACATAAATAAATAAATGGGACTTAATGACAGATTTAAAAAAGCAGATTCTGTGGAAACCTAAGAGGTATGTTTGGGATCCAGTTAAACTCCATGGGCTTGGATCTTTGGGTTTTCAGACCAATTTCGGATAGGACATTTGGACTTGCCTTCTACCTAATGTGGACATTGAGAGTAGTAATCAGAGACTAAGTGTTTTCAGATCTTTATATATTTTTTCAGGACAGAATTATTGATGAACTTTAAATTTTGAAAAGTATTTTAATTAAACATTTAAAAATAACAGAACTAAGCTCAAATTTATTATAATAAATGTAAACTGAATCCACCCATAAAAAGACAAATTCTGAGATTGAATTTTAAAACTAAGCTACCTGTTTTTATGAGATATGCATAGAACACATTAAAATTTAAAGAAAGGGCTAGAAAAGGTTATATCAAGGAAGATATTAACCTAATTACTTCAGTGAGCTGTATTAATATCACATAGAATATGTTTAAGGAAAAAACATTCAAAAAATTAACAGGATTGCTACCAAAAGTTGAAAGAAACAATTTATCAGGGATATAGAGGTTCCAAAACTTATGTACTGAACAGAAAAAGCTCATATGGGATACCTACAGTGTTGATCATGTACTAAGCCATAAAGCAATCTTCAATTAAATACTAAAGACTGAAAATACAGTCCATGTCCTCTGAACACGATGCAGTAACAAAAATAAAGCCCTTATCTTTGGAAGATTAATGAATATACTTTCTAAATAACTGATGAGCCAAAATATTAATCACTGGACAATTTATGAAATAATTCTATCTCAACGACAATAAAAGCACTATATAGCAAAACTTGTATGATGCAGCTAAAGTGAGCTGAGAGGAAAATGAATAGTTTAAAATGTATTTGGTAGCAAAGACAAAAAGAAAATTAGGTTATACAAGTGTGGTAAAAATATAAACAAAAGCAACAAAATGATAGACACAAAATCTTTGAAGTTTAGAAGGAGGAAGAAAATGAGGAAGGAATACACAAGGGATGGAAATATCCTCTTTTTAAAGCTGAATGATGGATATAAGGTGGTTATACTGTTAGTTTCTCCCTTCATTTATGTTGTAGATATTATTTTGTGTGTATGCACTAGTTAATAGCAACATTAAAAATTAACAAACTACATATTCAACTTAATAAGTTATAAAAATAGCTTCAGGGAAAATATAAAAAGTAGAAGATGAATAAGAGCAGAAATAAATGAAATATAAAACAAAGAAACAAAATATGGAGTCAACAAAACAAATGCCAGAGAATCTCTTGCAGTACTGATTCTATAAAAGAGAAAAAAAAATACAAATAAATAATAAGATGAAAACAGCACAAGCTTTTATAAATGATATAATTATATGAACGATCTGATGGTATTAAATTTGCAAATTTAGAAAAAAGGATAGCTTTCTGGAAAAAATATAAATGATTAAAGTTGACTCAAGAACAAATGTTTAAATAACATGGATAGAATTGTTATACTATATACATTGATTCAGTAGTCATATAATCACCCTAAAAAATCAAAAACAAAACCAAAAAAATGTACAAGATGGTTTTAGAGGCAAGTTTTATCAGTCTTTCAAGGTTAGCAACACTTAATTTATGCAGGTCACCCCAGAGAAGTGGAAAAGGAAAGCTTCCCTACTTATTTTATAAAATTATTCTTGATGCCACAATTGTTCAAAGACATGGTAAACCATAGGCCATTTTACTAATGAATATAGGTGCAAAAATCTTACATAATTAGCAAACATGAGAAAATTGAGGCCAAGAAAATTTCAGTAACTTGCCCAAGTTCCCTCAGCTAGTAAATGGTGGACTTGGACCAACATTTTTCTCAAGCCAAGGACCATGATTTCCTTCTCTTGAAGAAGGAGAGAAGCAATACAAATAGCAATACTACTTGTAAACAAGAGATAACCTGTATATTTGGTGTCATTGCTGATGACTTCTCTGTCAGTACTCCCTGCAATCTGCCCCTCAGTTGCAAAGGTGACAGGGAGGCACTGGGCTTAGCAGGTACTCTGGATACTTCATCCTAAGTCCCTGTCCCACTGTCCTGACTGCCACTGCTGTGCCTGGCAAGACATTTAATTCTCTCTCTCATTGTGAGATAAGTATTATTACACTAATTTAACGATAAAATAAACAAGTCTCAGGGAGACAAAGTATATTGATAAGAAATGAGTTCTCAAAGGCAATAAGAGGTGGAGCTGAGATTCAAATTCAGGCCATATCACTTCAATACTTGTTCACGTGGTATGAAAGGATTCCTGTTCCTGAGTGGGAGGCCGGAAACTCTGGGTGAACTGAGCCTGCAACTTCCAGATTGAACCCCAGGCACCAGACAGGTGTTCTGACCTGCTTCCTCCTTCCACGTATCTTTCTAAGTCATGCTAGGAATAGGACCCAGGTCTGATATCCTGTTTATCCCCACACCTAGTTCTTTCCAGTCCATTTTCTTTGGCCTGAATCCTGTGATTAGAAGAAGGACCTCTATCCTCCTAGACAAGTCAACCCTTTATGAGAATTGACACTCCCTATAAGCCTGCCCTTAGGCCAGCCTCCTAAACATGGACATCAACCCAGATAGAACAAACAGTGTTCTAGAATTTCTTTTAGCCTTTGTGATTTGGATTCCTCACTCTACCTGAGTTTCTCATAACCATCATCTAAGCCTGTCTTAGTCTAAATACCTCTGCCTACGAAAAGCTTCCATTATGAACTATAGCAACAGCGGGTACAAAACACAGTGTCTCAGCTCCTCTCTCACTATAAGCATCAAGACAGCAGGGATTTTTAAATGAGTTGTTCTCTGCCTTATTTCCAAAATCTGAAACAATGCCTGAAATACAGAACACAGTCAATTAATATTTGTTGAAATAGTGAATGGATTTACTTTGATTGTGCTACTCTTGGGTCTAAACCTAGGAAACTATCACTGAGAAAGCAAGCACAAAGCTGAGCAATGTAGTGCCAGGCAGATTATTGCTGTGGTATATGGGCACTGGATTGTTATCCTGTCTGGTGTTATTAAACCAGATGGGAATATTTCAAAGCTGTAGTACTTAAGGGCTGATTAGACGGAGATTCCCAATCAGTCCCAGTAGCTCCTCGTGGTGACTGGGAATTGGTGATGGATGGGGCGCCTGGCGATACGTTGCCCACTGCCAACAGCGTGTCAGTGGAGGTGCTGCTGGCTGACCCACTGTCATCTTACATCAGACTTTATAGCCCTTTCCTTCCTTGGAAGAGATGACTGAGCTTTTTACCACACATCTCTTTAATTCAAATAGAAGGGCTACCATTTTCCACATGGCCAAGCCTTTCTTCTTCATGTAAAGGCAAATATTTCATGCTTCACATTGAGGGTGCCTGGGACTCACGAACTGGGAAGTGGAAAGTATTTGCTCCAGCATTTATGTTAGTTGCCCATGTAATGACTTAATGTGACAGCTTGTCAAGAGTGACATTTAATATGCCTGTTGTACAGAAGTCATATTTCATTTGCTTTTTGAGACATAGGCCCCAGGGGTACGGGCTCTATGAGTTTTAGAGGGAGCTGATGATGGACTCTTCATCCACTCAACGCCCACACAGAAATATCCTCTACATAGGTCTTCTGAAACTAAAGAAGCAAAATGATATGTTTAAGTAAAGGAACAGCAGATCAATAGCTAATTTAACTATGAAGTGAGGGTTTGGTCTCTGTCAGAGCCTCAGAAAATGTAGTAGCATTCCTCTAATTTCTGTTGCTTTCCTCTTCACTTTTCATAGGAATGAGTATTTGTGCGTTAAACCAAATAGCAAATTTTAAAATATAAGAAAGGAACAGTCTAGAAGTCTATCAATAAAAACCTTCCATCTTGATTATCTCCTTGATTATTTCCTCAAAAGCAAAAGACTGGATACTTTGAGAGTCAGCAAGCAATATGAGGCTTTCTCATATACCAGAGAATGTTTACTTTCTCTCGTATCCAAACTATAGTGAAAATATTACATGGCATCATAAGTCCAGTAGATAAGAATAAGCCCCTGGGAAAGCAGCCATATTTTAAAAATCCTATGGCACAATAAAAATGTTCTGAACTTGCTGTAGCACCCAGATATTCAAAGGACATGTACTATTGCTGATATAGTACTTAAGGGCTGATTGGGTTGGGGAAGGCGGCTGGCTGATAGACACCTAGGAAAGGTTGGCTTTGGGTGGAAGAAGACAATGACAGGAAGAAGAGAACGAAAAATATAAATATAAATAATGGTGTTTAAATGGCAAGTGTATAGAAATTTAAAACAAGTAATGATAGTGGCCACATTTTTATTCTCTAAGAATGACAGAGATATGGGAACATATGTATATGTATAACTGATTCACTTTGTTGTAAAGCATAAACTAACATATCATTGTAAAGCAATTATACTCCAATAAAGATGTTAAAAAAAAAAAAAGAATGACAAAGTCTCTAAAATTGGGGGAGGTAGAGTACATAGTTACAATAAAGGAGGGCACAGATAAATTGTCTTGGATAAAAGCCCCAGCAGAGGGACTTTCCTTGTGGTCCAGGAGTAAAGAATCCACCTTGCAATGCAGGGGACGCGGGTTCGATCCCTGCTCAGGGAACTAGGATCCCACATGCCACAGGGCAACTAAGCCCGCGTGCCACAGCTACAGAACCCACACGCTCTGGAGCCTGCGTGCCACAACTAGAGAAGAGAAAACCCGAAAACCACAACTAGAGAGAAGCCCGTGCACCACAACGAAAGATCCTGCGTGCCTCAACGAAGATCCCAAGCGCCACAACTAAGACCCGACGCAGCCATAAAAATTAATTAATTAATTAATTTTAAAAAAAGAAAAGCCCCAGCAGAGTGGCTGTGCAGGATGCAGTTACTATGGCACAACACCCACTGCTCACTGGAATCACCTGGAAGTTTAAACAACACAAAACAAGAAAAACCTCTTCTATCCAGGCTATACTTGAAGCCAATTAAATCAGAATCATGGGAGTGAGACTCAGACATAAGTATGTTTTAAAGCTCCCGCAGTTGATTCTAATGAACCAAATTAAAGAATCCCTGACGTACTTGTACCTTCTAATCATGCTGGTTCTTTCATTCAACAAGAATTGACAAAGCATCTATCTTATGTCAGATAGTGTACTAAGCAATAGGGATGAAAATATTTAACAAGAACAACAAACAAGGTATAGTGCTACCTTCATGGAGTCTAAAAGGAAAGGCTTATGCAAAATAATCAAACTGTAGTAACAAAAATAAGAATACCAGCTTGTATTTATTGTTTACTGTACCCTAGGCTGTGTAAGCGTGTTAAATATTCATCCACTCCCTTAATCTTCTGTATTATTACCACCTCACTATACACATGAAAGAAGTCAGGCTCAGAGAAGTTACATAACTTTCCAGACATAACAATGCTGATTTAGTGGCACAGATGGGACTCAGCCCAAGCAGTCTTCACTCTTAACCATGCTATACCATACTACACTATGGAGGTCATGATTAAATGCTAGAAAAGTCCAGTGGAAGAAACTAATAATTGAGCCAGAAGGGGAGGAGGGTGTTTGGGAAAGCCTCCAAAAGGAGGCAAAATGTGAACTATGTAAAAACTTGGCAGGATTTTTTAGGTGGACAGTAACAAGCAAACTGTGTTAGGATGAAATAGCATTTGTAAAGACGGGAAGGTGCATGCATATTTGAGCAGCACAGGATAATTTGTATGATCATGCAGCTGAGGCCCTGAGAAAGTTTGTTTAGGGTCAGACTTTCCCCATGTTCCCAATTACTCCTAGAACTTTGAAATGAACATAACAAACAAGCAGCCCAAGCAGAATGCTTTTCCCCAGACTATGGTCAATGCATAGTTAGTAACTGACTGCACCTACCAATTCGTCATTATTTAGAGATGTCCTAATCACCATAGCCAGGGAGAGTCCAGATTTCCGGGCAGCTAGGGTCTTAAAAAAAAAAAACAACAACACAGAATTATGAGGTGACTGCTGTACCTATTACGCAGCAGAAGGTGAAAATGTAGAAGTATAGACTATCACTATTCACACTTTAGTCAATAGGGACCTACCATTTTCAGTAGTCAGCCAGTTCATCCAGAATGTGGAATCATATCATAGGACATTAAAGCTGAAAAAGTCCCTTTAGATCATCAAACCTAGGCTCTACATTTTACAGATGATAAAACTGAGGCCCAGCAAGGCAGGCTTGCAGCCCAAGGTTTCTAGGCCAGCAAGAGGCTTCTAAGACATTGTTTTTCCCCAAGACGATCATAATCACATTCCTTCATAAAACATAACCATTGATACAGAGCCAGCTGATCTGTCTGATAGCCCTGAATCACAACTGGTGCTAGATGATTCTTGAGTTGTCCATAGTTCCCTGAAATACGCTTCCATATCTGGCCAGAATATTTTCTTCCAAGTGTCCATTTTATCAACTGAGAATCATCAGTAGACTTGTTTTCTTCACTCAATGTTGGTAACTTAGGTGATTTTAAATAAGAGTCACATCCCTTTAGTTTCCCCTGTAAAACAGAACCATTATGCTTCTCTCACCTGAAACATACACAATATAATATACTCGATGGTGCTATAGAGAACTCTGGAAATCAGGAGTTCTGTATGGGAATATTAAATCTTCTCTCCCATTAGGAACAAAGGGAAATCATAGTGGAATAATAGATCTGGTCAGAAATATGTCTCCTTGGAGCTACAAAGCCATTGTGCCCAGTTTGGTTCAGTACAGTCCTAAGTGAGCAGGTGACTCACTTCCTCACTTGTAAACTCCTACCATCTCCACTCCTACCATGTAAACTTATATAGGACTTACCTTTAAAGATGATCTTCCATCTCTGACAACTACTGTCCCTAAAATTATGTTTTTATTTTATTTTAGTCTGTATTTCTACCTGTTGTTTATGTAAATTGGTCTTTCAGAATTGAACTAGATGTTAAACTCTTCGAGAACCCAAACTTCTTATTCTAATATGTCTCTTTTTCTTTCCCCATCTGGCTCTCTTTGATCCCATGAATAAGAGCAGTGTACATTTGAGAAGATTGCCAAGTATTAATTAAATAAAATGAAAGTCACTTACCATGGCCTGAAGTGTCCAAGTGACAGAGAAAACAAAATATAAATAATTAGACATATGACAGGTGAGAAAAGAGTATAATAATGTTAAATAAGCCTAACAATTAAGAATAATGTCACACTATAATGGCAGGAATCTGAGCTAATTGTATAGACATATCATGCTTTCCAGCATAAGATTTTTCCAGGCAAGATTTTGTCTTTCCTAATTTAAAACTAAAGTGATGACCTTCAGATGAATGTTTTCATAGCAAAATTGAAAATTACTGGTATCAAGAAATTGTACACATTGTTGCTAAAAGGGAAACTTCAGTTTCTCTGAGGGAAAATATAATTTCATATAATAAACTATTAAGAATAAGCCTCCAGAAAAACATGAAAACATTGTGAATGACAGAAAACATTTCTTTTTCATGTTGATGGGCTATTTGTTTTTAGAATTTAATACAGACTATAATCAATTCTTTGCATCTCTAAGCAGTCCCCAGCATATTTCCTTATAGGAGAGTTTGTCATTCAGAGTTATGTTCAGGGCTAATAAAGGTTTTAATGACTTGGAAGCCATGGTTTTCTTTGGAGAGTGGAACAGCTTATTAATTTGGCTAGACTTGATCTTAATATATGAGAATAAGGAACTGATTAATATTATCTGCATGCTTCATAAAGCAAAAAGTTTACTGGGTTAAGATGAAAATTGTCAAATACAGCCTTCAGCTGCAAAGTAAACTTGTGGTCATCAAAGCCCCATTGCAGCAGCCCACTTTGCAGGCTGTGTGACTTCTTTCTGCTCAATCATAGGGCCATTTTAACTCAATTTGTAATTTCAACTAATAGCAAAAGCTGTCAAATGTTAGAGTTATTTCTTCCATCTAATAGATTTTAAAGAAATAATAAATATAACACTTGCTAGCATCCAGCTTCTTCTGTGTTTTCTATGAAATATTTACAGGCTAGGCATTTCATGAGAAGGACAATATGACATCTAATAAAGATAAAGACAACGTATGCAGTCAAAATGAATTAAACAGGAGTGACTCACCACATCTCGTACAATAGGCAGAGTTTTTTCCCTTCGGAGATCTGGCATACTATCAATACCATAAAGTCCCCACCCGGCTCTGAAAGAGGGGAAAAAGGAATGATTTTAATGGTTAACTGACTCTTTACAAGAAAAATTCCACTCTTTGTAGTAAAAAGGCTGTGAAAAAAGGTTAAAGGATTATCATGCTGGTTCAGACAGCAGCAAAGATCCAAGACTCAAGGACCTTGCCCAAAAAGGAGACTACCACACATAGTGATCACTTGCCTTCCTGGATCGTTCCATACTTTGAAACTTTATACATGGCCTGATTTGACACATTGTTTTACTGTACCACAGAGAGGACAATTGTGTATGGAACAATTGTATATGGAACTTTGCACCTCAAGGAAGAAACAGAACCAAACCAGTTTTGGTGAAACTTTGGTCTGTATGCAATGGTAAAAAAAAAAATTACTTTTATTGTAAAAATACTATCTTTTGTGTATACTGCATCTTCACAGATTGAACTCCAAAGTGGCATCTCAAGGATTTATAGACACATCTAAAATATTAGTGATTCTTCCAATACCAGAATTTCCACTTATCTGAATTATCTAAAGATAAATGCACAAGATTATAATAATTTGTTATACTAGGATGTTCACTGCAACTTTTTTTTGTAGTAACAACAAAAGCTAGGTAACCTAAATATTCAACAACAGTATACTGATTGAATGAATTATAGTATATTATACAATGGGAAGGATGTAATCATTAAAGTGAATAAGGTAAATATATATGTGTATATATTAAAAAACACTTATAGTATGTTCAGAAAGCAAGTTTGCATATTATGTTTCGTACGGTCCCACATTTGTATGTGCATTTATATATACACAGAAAATTTCTAGATATATATTCACCAAATTGGTAAACCGTAGTTACCTTTGTGGAGTGAGAGAAATTGGGTGATAGAAAAAGAGAAGACTCTCCCTATGTTATAAATCTGTTAATGTCCAATGTTTTTATAATAAGCATGTGCTGTCTTTGCAATTTAAACTAATTAAAAAATATATTATATTAATGCTTATTAAAATAAGTTTAATAGATTGAATTTGATTTTTTATTGCATCAAAGCTAGTCTTTTTATACAACCAAAAAGGTGCTAACGTCATTGATGATAGCTACTCCTTCCACTCACTTGAACTGCAAAATCCCTGCTATCCTCTAGCTGAGAGTCAGCTTTTGCACCAGAAACACCACAATTCATACTGCTGGGTTTAGGTGGGCAGCTCTGCCATTGGAATAGGCTACAACAGCCAAAAATAGGTTATCAGCATTTTACTGTCCAGTTTTCACTGACACAGAGATTGTTTCTTCGTTTCTGATGCTTAATTTAACAAAGGGAAACCTTTGTCTTATTGGATCTCTCTTAGTGGCCACAGTCTTAATTCAAATACTTCCAGTTGTACCAATGTGGTGATCTTGGACAAACTACAAAAATGCATCATACAACTCATACAAAATATTAATAAAAGAAAAACATTAATAAAGATAAGATGGTAATAAACAGTAATAATGCCATAAACTACGTCTTAAAATGAGGACCAAATGCAGTAATAAATGTGAAATATTAAAACCACTGCACATGGGTAAGAAGGATGTCAGTGACGAACAGAATATACTTAAGGTCACACACTTGAACTAAAAGTTCAAGATCATAGAATACAGGACAAGAGTAATTGTGGGGAAGAGATCAAGGAAGAGGAAAGAAAGAAGAGGGGGAAGGAATAACAGATGGGAGGGGACACAGTGTGTGGTAGGGGGAGATGACACTTAAGTAGTCCACCACTGAACCTGTGAAAAAGGAGTTAATACAGCTTCCATCGTTTTCTGGAATAATGCCAATTGACACTCTGTAGGTTAAGGGCTGTGATAGTCACGGTGACAGTCAGAGATCAAGAACTGCAATCACAAAAGAATCATTGGCAGCATCTTCTTATGAACTGCAAGAAACTGCAGAGTACAGGAGGAGGAAAGGGCAGTGAATTTTTTTTTTTCTTTGCAACACCGTTCTTCAGAAAGACTACTACTCTCTCAGTGTGACGTCTTGCTTCCCTCCTATCCTATTTCCGTATTCTTGCCTTCTCCCTGCCTTGACCCTCCCACATCCCAAATATCAAATATATGGGAAAAGGATTATGTGAGTGGGTTCCTAAAAGGATTTTTCCAGTTTCATTTGCTTCAGTCTAAGGCTCTGATTCCAAGCAGTTTCTACTTTCTCTCCTCTGTGAACAGAATAATAATGGCATAAAATGTACATCAATAAATGTCTTTCTACCACATTACACAGCAATCATACTAACTAACTGCCTCCAAATGTTTTGAAGTTACTTTAATAACTTTGTAAAGAAACACATTCAATTTTGACAATGGTTGAGAAAATGATTTCTAAACTGCCAAGTGTTATATAAGTGAGCTATATGTTTTCTTCCTATCAATAACAAATTATTTATTTTCTTTATGTTTTCCTTCTTGTGGAACTTAAATTCCCAAGCCAGCGTAGAATTTTGAGCAACCTCATATTTTCACAAATTCAGGAATCAATTACACATATTTATGTTCTTGAACCTCACACTTCACCCTTATGCTTCTCTCATCAGAACAGAGATATCCAAGAACCCAGGCCAAACTTGAACCCAAGTTAGCAGACATGGATCCAAAATCCATCTCTGTCCACTCTGAGCTTGTCATTTACTTTCATTAAACCTATATTTTAAAATTGCAATGCAATAAAAATGTTCTCTTAACCTTCACAGATCGTCCCCAAAATGTTCTTTATCAGGTTGTGTTTCCTTATAATTTTACATTTTCATCATTACTATAAGAAGTTAGTATAAGCGTATACTTTAATGAGCGTATCCATCAAGTAATAATAAAACTTTTATTTCAAACCTGAATCTTAAAAAAAAAAAAAAGAAACAAATGCCTGCCCTAAGAGCCTCACCTCATGAATAGAGAAGTGCTTGGTGAATACTGTGAAGCTCTACACAAATATTTTTGTAATATTTGCTGAGAGACTTCCTAACCACGAGAGATCTGGGAGCGATTAGATAACCAAAAAATGGTGAAGCCTGGAAAGAACAGTAGGTAAGTAAATTATTGCCTTATAGACAAGAGGTCAAGTTCATGGATATCCATTAAAGAAATGAGCTAGGCTTGACGATCAGGAGGTCACAGGGAGTCATCAACACAGGCAACAGCAGACAAGTAATTCTGAAGGGAAGTCTAACTCTTTGGAAGAAGCTGTTTAATTTCACCCCTTTCTGGTAGAGCTGACTGGATTAAGCCATCTTTAACTGTAGCAAGAAAACTAGCTAATTCTAGCTAATATTTATGTGGCGCTTACCAGGAGCCAGAGAGAATGTTATCCATCATAGCCAGTCTTTACAAGCATTACCTCATTTTATTCTCAAAAAATCCAATAAGGTATAACTACAATTATTTCTCTCATTTTATAAGTGAGGCAATGGAAGCATAGAATAGTTCAGCATCATCCCGAAGGTCATTATCTAAGTCAGAGTTAGCACTGCCAGGATTTGGCTTACCATACTCTACTGCTTATATGATTACATTATTCCACATTTACAACAATAATATGAGTTGAGGTTTCCCATTAATCCCATTTTACCTTTAATAAACCTTAAACTGAGCAATTTCCCCAGGCCTAGAAATATCTGGCAGAGATTGATTTCCATTGCAGGAGTGTCTTGCCTCAAACCTCATGTTCTTTTTTTTTTTTTTTTTTTTTTTTTTTTCCAGTATGCGGGCCTCTCACTGTTGTGGCCTCTCCCATTGCGGAGCGCAGGCTCAGCGGCCATGGCGCACGGGCCCAGCCGCTCTGCGGCATGTGGGATCTTCCCAGACCGGGGCACAAACCCGTGTCCCCTGCATCGTCAGGCGGATTCTCAACCACTGCGCCACCAGCCCCAAACCTCATGTTCTTAATAACTAATATATATTTTTTTGGTAGGAGGAAATCAGAGACCTGTCCTAGTTCATCTCAAGGTGCTGCTAGTATTTCAATTTTAAAAAATGTATTCTAAGGGTATTATCTTCAAATTAGAAACACTGTATTACTGTAGAAGATAGTCCTACTCCTTCCCAAGTGGTTCCTCTCCAGCTATTCAAGTGTTCTCCCAAGGAAAAAGGAGACCTTTAGACTACAGGTGTTACAAATGAGATAAAAGTATCAGGAGATCTACAGAAATATCTGGAATGTCAATGATCACATATAATTGACAATGTATATAATTTTACAGGCTAAATAGAGATGTGTTCTAATCCAACATTTGTTCTATTAAAAAGTCTTCATATTTTTCATGGTTTTATTCCTTAGTTCTTTGCATAATTATACTAAAAGAAGTTTACTGAGTTTAATAACATCTGAGTATAAAAGTATATGGCTATGTACCTTGACTTGGGTTCAGTTAATTATCTTGTTACAGAAAAAAAACACATATTGTCTAAAAGGTATATACAGTATTCTGTAATTTTTAAGAAAACTGATACACAGGTTGAAGAGGTAAAGCTGATTTTTACTAAGTACATAGTAATTATTTTTAATCCAAAATTGATCTGATAACATACAGAGTCTCTACCGATTGAAAAAGAACTCTGAGAAGGCACCAGGAGAGTACTGCATGAAAACAATTAAGCAGGTTTCCTGAAAGTAGTACTTTCTGATTATGGGACAAAGACGTGCTATTTCCACATGTGGATGCTTGATACTTAATTGGTAATATTCAGAGACTTGTTGATTTCCATTAGAAATCAGAAAATTGGTAGACTCTGTTTATATCCAAAGGTGTTGTTAAATTAATTGAAGACTACCGACCTGAAAAAACAAATTATAGTGCTTCTGTTTTATTTCTGTGTTCCAAGGCATTTATTGGCCAGGGCTATATAATTAATCTTTTTTAGCATTATGGAATATTAAGGCAATGTAAAGGTTAACAATAAATCATATTAACTCCCTCTCCTCTAATACAGCTGTACTCTCAGCCTTTTAAAAACAACTTTTTGTATTTATTTCATTACTTAATGATGATAAACATACAATGATCTATATTGCTTTTTTTGCTTAACATGATCTATTTTACATACTTTTTTTAACATACATTTTAACACACTTTTCTTGATGATCATTATATACTTTAATTATTCCCCTGCAGCATATTAGGATATGTTATATCCTAATATTTTCTTTTCATTTTTTTTTTCACCTTCTGGAAAAGATTTCCATTACTGTCAACACCGAATGAGCTATTTATGTTTGTGTAATTGATGACTCATTCCTCACAGCCAATTAATCATCAATTCCTAATGATTTTTTGATTCTTTATCTCATCAAAACTAAGGCACCATCTATCATAAGATAAAGCATTATTTTATCTATCATTGTGAAAAAATCAAATTAATCTCTGACACCATGCTTTCTTAGTAATTTGAATTTAAATTTTATACTAATTGAAAGGGCACTCTTTAAATGACTTTGTCTATGGTATAGATTTCTGTCATATGTCATGTACATTTTTCTATATATGAAAAGGAAAATATAAGCAAAACAAATTGTTATTCCTTAAACTTCTCATTCAAAACTCAACCTTTCAGAATTACTCTGCCACCCAGAATTGTCACTATCTGGGACTTTTTCCAAATTACTGTCCTTTAAGCCATCAAGAGCAACAGTGATCGGGCATTATGGAAAACAGTGCTCCATTACTGTCTTGTATTCCCAGAAGCAGATAGTTCTGCTGCAGATTTCTGTGATGGTGGGCTCTCAACCTTACCAAAAGCATCAAAAGAAAAAAACGAGACTCTGGTCCTTCCTCCAACCATCATTGTTTTTCTAAACTGAAGTATTAAGAGACTGCAATTGTCCAGCCATACCACTAGCAATAACAATAAAATGATTACACTTTCCCAGGGCACTTTTAACTAAGTTTACAAGCGTGCAGGCTTGTAGACTCTTACAACTGCTGCTTGGCTACTAATGTTTTAAACACACCATCCGTTATTAAGATGCATCTCCATTTGTTATAAAGTATAAAAATGTGCATTGTAGAATTGATAAAACAATTCAGCTGTCTCCCTCTTGAACTCCCCCACTGACAGCACCCTAGTCCAGGCTTTCCTATCTTAACTAATTTCTTAGAATTTTTGCCAGCCCATTTTCTACACTGCCAACAGAGTGATTTTTCTAGAACACAAATTTGAAGATGGCTTTTTTTTAATACTCAATATGCCTTATGCCTACAAGCGCCTACAAAGAACAACCCCCTTTACAACCCACTAAGGTACGATTTCTCCTCCAGTCTCATCTCTTTCGACTTCTCCCTATACTTCCTCGTTCCAGTTACCCTGAACTCCTTGTAGATCCTCGGAGGCATCACACTGTTCCCTACTTGTCTGTTTTTACTCTGCTATTTCCTCTGAGGGTACTGGCCTCCTTGCTGAGTGGCATAAGCTAACACCTACTGACCTCTCAAATGAAACTTGAACATAATGCTCATCAGTCCATAAGGTAGATGTAAGTACATCCTCCCCATCTCAACCAACTCTACTTGACTGTGACCTCAACATCAGGATGCTCAGTGGAAGGGGTTGGGGAGTGAGGGGAGGAAGAAGGGGGAAGATCATGCCTCCCACTTTTCAGTCGGGCTTCTCAGCAGCTGTGGGTTAAAATTAAATATTTGTTACTGAGAGAAGGATATCCTAACTTTTTGGTTGAACTGGGGCAGAAAAACATTGGAGAACAGTTGTTCTAAGTTTTCTGCCACAACCCCTGTAAAACTGCATTCTGTTTGTTTACATGGAAGTCCCTGCTAGGTTTCCAAAAAATGAGAAATAAATCTTACTCCTCTCTACTCCCCTAGAGCCAACTCTGGCATGTAGCAGGGAAGACTGAAACATGGACGGTCAAGTGACTAGGCCTTGACACTGGAGAGATGAGACATTAAGCAAGCTATGGTTTTTATTATCTGTGCTTCATTATCTCTGAAATAACACCTAAAGAGAACAAGACAGAAGCCAGAGGACCAGGGAGAAAGGTAAGGACCACACACTGAACTGGGGTAGCAGGCAAGGACTTAGTCGTTGGAAAAAGATAAGAGCCTTGTTACTCCACCAGGAAATATTTTGTAACCTCTATGAACCTTGATTATCTCACATGGAAAATGTAAAATTTACCTTCGCAGTGGTATTGTGGGGAGCACTGATTGAGAAGACACGTGTAAGTAGATTATGCATTATTGGTAGCAATTATTTTATTACAGACTTGTATAAACAGGAACATTATTGAAGTTGATGGAATGTTTGCTGGCCCACTGCTGCCCTATGGCTAGTCACATTCCTTCAACTAAGGAATAGATTAGTAACAGTCTCTGGCAGACATGCACTTGTGGGTAGCTATCTACTTAAATAATTAAAGAAAGAGAGGGCAGAAAGCCAGATTTGCGACTGCATCCCATGTGGTATTCTGATCATTATTAACTTCCTCTTCTGACTCAGCTTTGGTCTAGATTTCTTCCCTCTGCTGGTCTCATTTTGGTTATTGCCTCAGCCCTGATGAGCATGCATCTTGGCTGAGCTTATTCCTTGCCTAACCCTCATCTACAATCCTGGTTGCAGTTATTTAACTTTATGTTGAACAAAGGTCTCACAGGTGCTCCAACCAAGTCCATTTTTTTTCTGTTAGCTCTAATCTTGAAAACCACTGCTTTTATCCTCTCAAATAATTGTCTAAGCCCTAACTTAAAACAGAAATAAAATTCAAAGCATAAAGCTTCTCCTTAGTACTAATTATGCCAGACTCCTCTATCTTCTCTTCATTACTTCCTGGGTTCTATGAACTGTGGTCATAAAGTAGGATATTTGTCTTTATTGAAAATCACATCTAGTCCTCTAAACTACCACTGATGATCTCTGTGGAGGGAACTACATTAGAGACCAACATGATGTCTCTCAGTAAAACTGGCACAGCCATATTTCCTTTTGCCTTGGAGTGATCACTAGTTGCTTGGTGGAGAGTGAGATGAGCCAGTCCTATGTATATACCGGTTCCATGTTCCTAGGTTCAATCAACTGCAGATTGAAAAAAATTGGAAAAAAAATAATCCAGAAAGTTCCCCAAAGCAAAAACTGAATTTTCTGTGTGCTGGTCACTATTTGCATAGCATTTACAACTATCTAAATAGTATTTACATACTATTGGTTATTGTGAGTAATCTAGAGGTGATTAAAAGTATACAGGAGGATGTACATAGGTTATACACAAATACTACACCATTTTATACATGGAACTTAAGCATATTCAAATTTTGGTAGCTGTGAGAGCCCTGGAACCAATCTCCCACAGACAGCAAGGCGTGAGTGTAATCGGCTTGAGTTTAGAGGCCACGGTTTTATAAAAAATATAGAAAATTATGTGCAGTGGGACAATGCTGTTCCCATCTGCGAGGCCAAAGGGAAATGAAACTTTGTCAGGTACAGCATATTCTTATCTTCCAACTCTTGCTCATCCTGGGCAAATGTCAATAAAATAGTGAACTGGCATGTTGAATTGCCATTTTTTTTAACATCTTTATTGGAGTATAATTGTTTTACAATGTCGTGTTAGTTTCTGCTGTATAACAAGGTAAATCAGCTCTACATATAGATATATCCCCATATCTCCTCCCTCTTGCATCTCCCTCCCTCCCACCCTCCTTATCCCACCCCTCTAGGTGGTCACAAAGCACTGAGCTGATCTTCCTGTGCTATGCGGCTGCTTCCCACTAGCTATTTTACGTTTGGTAGTATATATATGTCCATACCACTCTCTCACTTTGTCCCAGCTTACCCTTCCCCCTCCGTGTCCTCAAGTCCATTCTCTACATCTGTGTCTTTATTCCTGTCCTGCCCCTAGGTCCTTCAGAACCATTTTTTTTTAGATTCCACACATATGTGTTAGCATATGGTATTTGTTTTTCTCTTTCTGACTTACTTCACTCTGTATGACAGACTCTAGATCCATCCACCTCACTACAAATAACTCAATTTCATTTCGTTTTATGGCTGAGTAATATTCCATTGTATATATGTGCCACATCTTCATTATCCATTCATCTGTCGATGGACACTTAGGTTGCTTCCATGTCCTGGCTATTGTAAATAGAGCTGCAGTGAACATTGTGGTACATGACTCTTTTTGAATTATGGTTTTCTCAGGGTATATGCCCAGTAGTGGGATTGCTGGGTCATGTGGTAATTCTATTTTTAGTTTTTAAGGAACCTCCATACTGGTCCCCATAGTGGCTGTATCAATTTACATTCCATCAACAGTGCAAGAGGGTTCCCTTTTCTCCACACCCTCTCCAGCATTTATTGTTGATTTTTTGATGATTGCCATTCTGACTGGTATGAAGTGATACCTCACTGTAGTTGTGATTTGCATTTCTCTAATGATTAGTGATGCCATCATTTTTAAATGGTTTCCTTTCTCTTTCTTGCTTTCATTCTCTTACTCTTTCTCTAGTACAGTACTCTCATACAGTAAATTTGTATATGAATTGACTTCACTGAAGTAGGCAAGGAGCATGTTTGTTTTGCTGAGCGCCTGGAGTACAGTGGGTATCAATAAATAGTTTTTAAGTGTTCTTGAATATTTCCACAAACCTCTCAGCACTTTCAAGTAAAGACATCCATTTTAGAACCAACTATCTTTCCTGCAAATTATTTTGGATGTCTCCTTTTGATTTCTCGGATTTTTATACTATCACCATTTGTCCAGTTGCAAAGGCTTAAACTCCTTAATAACAGCTAATCCAAGTTGAAAATCTTAAGCAACCTAAGAAATTATATATTGTAACAGTCTTGTATTTTAGGCATACAGAAACTCAGCTGCAAAAAAATTTAAATGCTTGTTCAAGATACCCAGCTTACAGCAGCTAGCTAGAAATTCTCAGAACTCCAGAACATCACTAATGCCCTTCCCTCCTATCTTTTGCTTCTAATATCCAAGAGGCACCAAGCCTTGTCCATTTCCATTCATCACAGTTTCTTTTCCTTCCTCACATTGTCTCTCATTTGTATCTTTCTTTATATTTGGATCACCACAATTTTTGTTGTGAATGTTATCCTATTATACTTGGAATTCTTTCCATTGACTTTCTAATTACTAACTTCCTTATCTGCAGTTCATCTTGAACAGAACTGCCATGTCCATCTTGCTGTGAGTAGTAGCCATGAGGCTAACATGATGAAAGCAATGTTTTTAGAAGACCAGTCTGGCAGTGCTGTTCATGATGGATTAGAGGACAGATAAAGGAGACAGAGAGCTGGTCTAAAAGATTATTGAAGTAATTCTGGATTCCTTAATGAGGGTCTTGACTAAGGTGGTTTCACCACTTTCTTTTCAACCCCTTCATTCCACTTTATGAACTCTGGTAAAATTTCCAATTCAAACTGCTATAATACTTTAAAGAGTAAATGGCCTCGTTGCCAAGGAGAGTCTTTGTGTTCCATAAATTACCTTCTCATTTCCTAGGCATTGATCTCTTACCACTCTGTAATTCTCCTTAGTACTTTAAGCAGGCTTTTCCTTTCAAATCCTTGTTCTTTTGAAACATTGTTTCAGAAATAATGACTACCTCATTATTAATTTTTACATTATTTTTCAAAAGCTAATGGCATTTTTAAGTTTTTAAAGACATAAAGGGGATGTGAAAGGTTCACCATTCTGTTAGTAATGGGAATTGCAGGCTATGTTTCTAATTATTAAAAATATTTTTCATAGCAAAACAACCAAATGGTCCTAGGTTTTAGCATACAATGAGCTGCAGAAGTGAAAACCTATAATGCAGCTGTTAAACACTCTCCTGAAAATTTCTCAATGTTAGTCTTACGGGCACAGTGTCAGGTGTCAGGGATTAACTTCTAACAACTCAATTATTATATGTACTTTCTAGGGCTCATTTCCTTAACAGATTGTTTATCAAATAGACAATATAGCATTTTCTAAGGCTTGCAATTCCCTACACAAAAAACTTTTCTTACCCCTTCCATAACAGTATCTGTACCTAGATTAAACTCATAACATCACATACTACACAACAGAAAACAAAATATGCAGCCCCCAGATTTTCTCGTGACTAAGCAATTGTTATTATTTGGAAAAAATTGTCCCTTTAATTAAAATTCTTGCCACATAGGGTCTTGATTTAGGGTATTAGTTTTTAAACTCCTAAACTAGGCTTCTGTAGCACAAAGCTATAGTAAATATGAAATTGTGTGTATTAATGCTCCTTGGTTTAAAGCTGATTAGTAATCTCTCTCTAATCTCTCTCTGGAAAAACTCAGCATTCATTTACATATAGTTTATAAAATATAATCATTCGTAAATTAATGAAACACCAGCTTCTTAATAGGCTTTACTTAGAGGCCATTAAATACAATCAAATATACAATAGCAAAGAAATTACGTTTCTCAAAGCTGAAACCTCAGATTCCTTTTAATCCTAATATTCTTTAGAAATATGCTGCCCTGAAACATTTAATCCCCTGAAATTTTAAACAATCCAAAAATAACGAAAATTAGTTTCCTATCAATAATGAAAATTAGTTTCTTAACAATCCCTCTCCAATCACTAACGAAAATTGGTAATACCTAAAGGCAGAGACTAAGCCATTAGGTGGTTGCCAGACTTTCACAGCCCAAGCGGCCTCTTATTCTCAATGTTTTTTGAATCCTTTTTATAACTTGCTCTATGCTAACAGAAACACTAAACACAGCCCAGAATTTAGCTCAGAATAAAGACACACCCTACCCAGTGGTCTACCTTTGATAGGTAGTACCAAGAAAGATTCTGAGGCCCTGCTCACCACAAAGGAAAAAGAACAGAGTGAAGAAAACTCAAGCTCTTGTGTATCTCAGGAAGTACCCCGTTCACAGATAACATAACCGACTCAAGCCCTGGTGATAGGTTATCCCATGGCTGTCTCACTATTTTAAGGGATATTACAGAATTCTTGCAGTAGAATTAAAATATACTTTTAGAAAAACAATAAATATATACCAAGTACTGGTTTAATGAATTCCCAACCAGGGAGTGGGTGTTGGAGGGATTCCAACTGAAACAAATATGCAGGGGCAGAATATTATAATATTAATTATTTATTTTTAAAAATGTTTCTCTGGCCACTGATTCCAAGTCTGTTACTTCTCCCCCTCAATAGCTTCATCTGTGCTCTGACTCCCTGGATCTCATGTCCTATGGCTGGAAAACTTCTGGAACCACCGGACTCAGTGACATTCTCATACCTATTAAAGTTTCGAGCATAACAACCTATTATGCTTAGTAAGTTAAGAAGTGGCTTCCCTTAACCTATCCATCTGCTGAAAAATCATTCCTCTGCAACTCATGCAGGTAACTCAGAGGAGTGAGTGCCCAGGGTTGTACAAGAGATCAGAAGCCTACAAAGTTAACAAAATTCAATTGCATGATCTTAAACAACTTTATTTAACAGCCAAGGACCAACTTGACCATGCTACCACTATACTCGATTTACTCCTTCTATAATGATAATTATTTGCTCATATCTGATTTTCACTCAGTTATGGACTCCTCAAAAACAGGGACTATATACAACTTATTTTTCATCTCTAGTATTTAGTATAGGATTTGACATATATTAGTATTAGTACACATACTACTTAGTAAATAACAGTAAAGTTAATGATTGGAAGAATTCTTTTCAGTTATTTTTCAGACATTCCTTTTTAAGGCAAATAAACGTGTACATTTAGAATCTCAAGTAACTAGAAATCAAAACACTGTCCCAGTTCTCTTGCCTGCCTCAGGATCTGGAACAAAGATTATTATTCCAGAAGATATGCTTCTCTGAAAATTGAAAAACAAATCAAGTCATTATTTCTCTAATCCAAAACGTTGTTCTTACTGTTCTTAGCTTTACTTACCCAATGCAATCAGTGGTTAAATAGAGAATAAGTATTGTTTGTTCCTGATGGATATGCCTTGCATTTTCAGGTACAGTTACTGGAATTGAAATGGAGCTTTAAAAAGCACATACCCAGCCAAAAGGTAATTACAGTTATCTAAACAAAGGCAAATCCATCTATGTTTAACCTAATATGTCATCAACTCTGCTAGCACTGTCAAACTAGTATTCTAGAAACACTTTTTAAAGCCAGTATTTCAAACAAACAAACAAACATAGATGTAATTAGAATGGAAGAGAGACGGAGGAAACCAAACCATGTAGATTTGGGGGCTTTGACTGCTGACTGGAGAAGCAGAAAATGGGAAAACCTTGTTTATTCTGCTTGGCTCCTATGAGTAACACCTTATCGTGTTCATGATCAGCAATGTTCTCTCCGTATATGCTGATATTGGAGCTGGTTTTCAATGCCTGTATATGAGTCTCTGGATTTGGGCAAGAATCATCTGGCCCGTGGTGTTTAAGTATAGTTACTTGAGAATGGGCATGTTTCTTAATATGGTCATTAACACAAAAATGATATAAAGATCTACCTGAATTTTTCCCTTAGTTGCATGTCTGGCTGCCCATGCATCCATCACATGGACCTCTCCTCAGAAGTTTGGTACAAGAACTCAGCAACTTTCATGGCAATACATGTCAAGTTTGTCTGCAAAGTGCAAGCAGTATGATAATGGAACAAAGGTAGCATCCTTAACCAGTAGGCCGGTACTAGCCACAGGATATATTAGCTCCTGGAATCACGACTTGGTAATTTTTCCTCCCGATGCAAGATAAATCATTTGAGCCAATACAATTAGGGTCCCATAAAAAATGCATAGGTCTTAAGAGTGAGTGAATAAGCCAGTGAGAAGTAGTCTGCTATAAGCTCTTGCCTTATAACCTGGGGGCAACATATAAGGGAAAAATGGACTTTTGCACCCATCAAAATACTGCTGTAGGGGATGGAAGCTGAGTTTGCAACCTGATCTGAGTCCTGCTCACAGGCTAGGCAGCTCTCATGCAAACTTAATCCTATTGATTTTCTCTAGAAAAAGCAACTGAGACTAGATTTATCAAATATGGTATCCCTATCTAGAAGTCTCACTAGCATTGCATACATTACACTTTTTATCTTGAGAGAGAACACTGAGACAAAAAATGACAGTTGGGGGAAAGGACATTTGGTACTATTACTTCCATTTTATCCAATGCAACCAGTGGTGTACTGGAGCTGGCCCCATGGCTCTGGAAAGCAGACTGTATACATCTTTCCCCAACTCCACATTCAGTGATGTCACTTTGATAGCTTGAAATTGGCTATGGTAGGATTACTGAGACCAGGGAAATAGGCAAGCAATGCAAATTAGGGCCTTATTCTTTAGTGGAGAGCCAAAACACCAGCAGACCACTTAACCACAACTCTCGCTAACAGTCCCAGGAAGGAACTCCTACAATTTGACACCTCACTAACTGAACTAACCCTTTTGTTCCTATTCATCTCTATCTTTGACTGATGTGTGTCCTTACTATCTTTTGACATCATCTTTGTATGAATATTTGAGTTCTTAGTGTCTTCCTCAGAAACTCAATTGAAAGGGAAATCAGCACAAAGGGCACATAGATTGTCATGTTATTTGCAGCAATAACTTCTTGATTCTCTGGTCAAATTCATTCATTTCAACACTTACTGATTTCCTACTGTGTACCTAGACTACTAAAGTGCTCTGGAGTGCTGGAGACAATTGTTCATGGGTCTGTTGCATTTCTGTACACCTTGTGAGTGGAGACTGACTTTGTTCTGGATTAGCCTTTCACAGATATTCGTGGCATGCATATAGAGATACCGTACTCTTCTGGAGAAGAAGACAGGTTTGTGTGCTGACCAGTATAGTAAATACAGTGCCTCCTTCTGGGGCAAAATTTGGCTTGTTTGCTTTCAAAAGATTGGGGCTTCCTAAACTCAAAAACGGACACAAATCCACTGTGTTCCTTGCATCTACTTATGTCTGTCACCACATTGCCCCTGTGGGGCTTAAGGGACAAGAGAAACTGTTGCAAACATGAAGCTCATGCTATCTGCTGTGCCATGAGTAATGAATTTCTTTGTCTCTGATCCAGGTGCCTCGTTTCTTCTGCCAGAATCTATGAAATTATGGTAGGGTAACTTGTCAGCTAGTCTGCAGGGTAAACTATCAGGCCTTTCATAGTTCCTGACATGGAGAATATAAAATAAGGTTATTCATGGTCTTAAAGAGACATATAAACTTGTTGAGATGTGATTATGTATAAATACATGTAATTATAAAGCACTGACTTGCATACAACCAAAATACATAAAGCTACATCAAGTAGTACAAAGGGGAAAAGATCTGTATCATAAGTACTTGAATCTGTCATCATGAAAAAAATTATGGTACAGCACTGCATTTCATTAAAAAGTAAACAGTTTATGCCACACAACCCTCATTCATGATCATGCTTGTAGATGGAGCATTAATCATCTAATTAGTAACATAGCAACTATTTAAAGAACCAAGATAGAAAAGACATTCAACAATATCAATTATTAGAAAAATTAACACTTGTTTGGCTAGACAAAAAATTTTAGTCTAGTAAGTTGTTTATACAATAAATGATATTAAACATTTCTTCAATTCGTTGAACACCAACAACAGGGCAGCAAGTAGTGCAATAGAGTCTTTACAAGTAGTCTTTGTAATACAGTAGCTTTTCAAGTAAGAATTTTTATTTCTATTTTATAGGAGAGGAAATTGTGTTCAGAGAAGTTAAATGATTTATTCAAAATTAATAAAGCTACTAAATGGTAGGAAATTAATTTAAATAATATTAGTCAAGTAGTTACAAAACACAGTGTCTGACATACTTTTAATAAAATAAACATGTATTGATTAACATGTGACTGACTCTTCACTCTATCTTTGGACTATTTAGGAGAGTTTATAATTGGAGTATGGAACTGGGGCTCCAGAGGACCTATACTCTCCTCCAATATCAAATAAAGTTAATAAGGAACTTCAAATGGGAGAGCTAGAAAATACTTTTTTTTCCTCTTTGGGTTTCTGGGACTTTTACCCCATTATACCTCTAGTTCTACTCTGAAACCCTCTTTCCTCAGGCAATTAAACCTCCATATAGCTAAACTTTCAGAGTGGAGTGAGACAAGGACAGGAGGGAGTTCAGCATGAGGGTTGAAGACAGCAGCGCAGTATCCCAAGGACACTTAAGTTCAGTGCAGGAGCACCCAGAGCCTGAGCCATGAGGAGGGGGAGGGTAAGGTGCTCATGGCCCAGAGAATGGCCTAGTTAACGCAGGGATTCATTTTGCATAAAGAAGAACCTGCATCGCTCTTGGAGACTCTGAATTACCCAAAGCAAGACTCCTTGCTCCATTTCTGCTTGACCACATAGACAAACACTGATAAGCATCAATATATGGGGTCCAAAATAATACACAGGTAGAAAACCAAAAAGCAATTTTATTATCTTTTCAACGAGACAAACTTACCGCTATTTAATACTACAACATGCAAACTGCCTCTACTCCCCTGCCAAAATCCACCCCCACCTCAGCACGACCAATCCCCTTTATCCAGCTTTAATTTATTCTATTTTCATAGTTCTTATGACTATCTTACACGTTATGTAATTTACTTATATTTATTTTTTATTATCACCCCTACAAGAATTCAAGCTGCACAAGGAGCAGGATCTTTGTTTCGTATCCAAGTACCTTGAATAAACACATAGTTGTTCAATAAATATTATGGGAATGAATGAATGAATAAACAACCATTAACTGTTCAAAAATAATAATTATTTATTGGGTTCTTACTATGTGTCAAGTACTGTTATAGCTTCTTTACACACATTAACTCATTTAATGCATACAATAAACCTATGAGATAGAATTACTGTTATCCTTATAAGTTAGCACACTACGGTACAAGGATGTTAAGTATCTTGCTCCAAAATCACACAACTGCTAATTACAGAGCTGAGTTTTGAACCTGGGAGTCTGGTTTCAGAGTCAATCCTCCTAACCACTGCATCAGTGATGGATATTCATAATGATGACCTGAGCCATTTCAAGAAAAGACAAATATTATGTATTAATTATTTTAAGAAGGCAGAGATGTATGTAGTACTTTTAGAAAGATACTTAACCTAAATTATTAGAATAAAATATTAATTATTTAGGTATTTTTAACTGGCACTCGGTTTTCTAGATAATTAACTTACATGGATTATCCCATTCCCTCAAATACCTGGTTAATTGTAGAATTCCAGTGGGCACATTGTTTCCATAATTTCTTCTCTTCTATCCTTCCCCTAATGCCTCTCCCTTTTCTGCTCCACTCCTGTCCTTAGTCTTTCTAATTCTTGATGATCACCATCACCATCATCACTATCATCATCACCAATATCAACAAAGTGGTGCTGGGAAAACTGGACAGCTACATGTAAAAGAATGAAATTAGAATATTTCTTAACACCATACACAAAAGTAACCTCAAAATGGATTAAAGACCTAAATGTAAGGCCAGACACTATCAAACTCTTAGAGGAAAACAGAGGCAGAACATTCTATGACATAAATCACAGCAAGATCCCTTTTGACCCACCTCTTAGAGTAATGGAAATAAAAACAAAAATAAACAAATGGGACCTAATGAAACTTAAAAGCTTTTCCACAGCAAAGGAAACCATAAACAAGATGAAAAGACAACTCTCAGAATGGAAGAAAATATATGCAAATGAAACAACTGACAAAGGATTAATCTCCAAAATATACAAACAGCTCATGCAGCTCAATATCAAAAAAACAAACAACCCAATCCAAAAATGGGCAAAAGACCTAAATAGACATTTCTCCAAAGAAGATATACAGATTGCCAACAAACACATGAAAGGATGTTCAGCATCAATAATCATTACAGAAATGCAAATCAAAACCACAATGAGGTATCACCGCACACTGGTCAGAATGGCCATCATCAAAAACTCTACAAACAATAAATGCTGGAGAGGGTGTGGAGAAAAGGGAACCCTCTTGCACTGTTGGTGGGAATGTAAGTTGATACAGCCACTATGGAGAACAGTATGAAGGTTCCTTAAAAAACTAAACATAGAACTACCATATGACCCAGCAATCCCACTACTGGGCATATACCCTGAGAAAACCATAATTCAAAAAGAGCCATGTACCACAATGTTCATTGCAGCACTATTTACAATAGCCAGGACATGGAAGCAACCTAAGTGTCCATCGACAGATGAATGGATAATGAAGATGTGGCACATATATACAATGGAATATTACTCAGCTAAAAAAAGAAACGAAATTGAGTTATTTGTAGTGAGGTGGATGAATCTAGAGTCTGTCATACAGAGTGAAGTAAGTCAGAAAGAGAAAAACAAATACTGCATGCTAACACATATATATGGAATCTATAAAAAAAAATGGTTCTGATGAACCTAGGGCCAGGAATAAAGACACAGACGTAGAGAAATGACTTGAGGACACAGGGGTGGGGGGTAAGCATAAGCTGGGACGAAGTGAGAGAGTAGCATTGACATATATACACTACCAAATGTAAAATAGATAGCTAGTGGGAAGCAGCCGCATAGCACAGGGAGATCAGCTCAGTACTTTGTGACCACCTAGAGGGGTGGGATAGGGAGGGTGGGAGGGAGAGGCAAGAAGGAAGGGATGGGGGATATAAGTATACATGTAGCTGATTCACTTTGTTATACAGCAGAAACTGACACAACGCTGTAAAGCAATTATACTCCAATAAAGATGTAAAAAAATAAAATAAAATAAAATAATAAAGGGAATTCTAATGGAAAAAAAAATTTAGATTAAGTAGCACATCACTTAGATTTAAGAAGCACAAGAATTAGTTTTTAGTGTATTGGTCTTTAAAACGTGCTGCATCTAAAGGCTTACTCTGCAAAACTCCAAGAAACTAATTATGCAAAAACAAACAAAAACCAAGGTGTCCCTGTTACTTTAAATTGGTTCATTGTATTGTATGAGAATGAGAATACCCATATTGTGAGACCCAAAACTTTAGTGATAACTTTTATTTAGGACTCAAGCTATTCTTATTTCAGATACCTTGGATTTTATTTTCCATTAGAAGTGCGTTACATTTTAACAACACCAGCACAATGTTTTATATTGGGAGTTATAAACATAACTGTAGGTCACCACATCATAGACTTCTGACATTCATGAATTTTGCTCTTGCCAGAGCAATTTCATAAGTCAAGAGCCCTTGCCTTGCAGTTTCATTTTGCTGTAATTTTCCAGATTGTTTCTTTGAGCACACTAACAGTTGACTCCTTATATTCACTATATGTATTAGAAGCACTGTGAGACTCCCATTTTTATACTACACTTGCTGACAAGTGCCACAAATAACCTTAACGCAATTTACTGTCTGGTCTAGACAGAATAATATCTGACAGGCATTTCCTTCACCTGATCCTGGTTTACTGCCCAACTATGAGGATGATATGCTCTGTTTTGAAGCAGAAGAAAAGTAATAGAGTCCTTAAATATTGTGAGTATTGATTCATGGTCCAAGCCCTAATAACCAGCAACATTTAAATGTCTAAACAGAGACAATTTAATATTGCAATTCATTAACCATTTTCTGAGAGGGATGCTAGCCTACACTGAACTGCTTCAAGAAGGTAGAGGTGAGTTTAGAATAATCACAATGGGGAAAAACTAGCAAACTTTTGCTGTTATGGAAAATAACTTCTATTTATGTAAATGAGAACTTAAGCTCATTGGAGGATGAGGGGTAGGAGCCTTATGAAGATCAATTTAGGCACAAGAAGTGTGTGGTAAATGAATAGCACAAAGAGAAGGAGAGATACTATTACAGAACAAAAAAACCCCAGAAAAATCATTATTGATACTATTTTTAGTAAGGTAATTTTTGAGTTTTTATATAGAGCCTAACATTAGGAATACTGGTACTCCTAGAAAATTGAGTATTTACTATAAATCCAATCTGCTAGGCATTCATACTTTAATAACAATGATTTTTTATTCTGTTATCTTAGATGCCAGTAAATGCTTGATAGAAAATTAAATTATACCTGATCCCTCAAAGTAAGAACATAATAGTTGAGCTAGAGAAATCTGTCCTCAGATATGCCTAGTTTAATCCTATACCAGTCATAAATTCTCAGAAACACAGCTGTAATTTAAACTGATTTAATTACTTTCTTGTCATCTCACTGGTAAGGGAATTTTAAAGGAATATTACAATGTACTCTCTCCCTGTGTTGTTGTACCCTATAACACACTCGGAGAAAACGGCTTGGAAAGGTGAGGGGTTTGCTTGCCAAATCATATTTTAAATAGTTGTAAGTAAGGAGTCTGGCTCCTAGTTAAAAACCTATGTGTGATTTTTCAGGCCTCACCACAGGCAATTATGAAGCTCTAAGTATCAGCCCTCGTGGGGTAAAGCTGCCCTCCCCAAACCAGACTGGGTGCATGGCCAATGCACTGCTATATCTGGAGAGAGGCGCGGTCAAGGACTCAGTCCCCTGGCTGGTCATTGCCTTTCACATATTTAGATTCCTAGCCTTGGTGACTTCATTCCTAGGTCTCTCTGAAGCCTTGGGCAGAGGTCTTCTTTAGGTGCTTCTCAAGTTCTCCTTATAGGGAGAGGGAAACCTTAAAGATACGTTTTTCCCTACTCTGATTCAGTACTCAGTACTTTTTCACCTCTAACTCTTTCCCCTTTTCCTCTCTGTTAAACACACAACTCAGGGTCAATAAAACTGCTGGAGCCCTTTGTACTGGGCTTTCTCAGCAGTGAGGACTTCCAGCTCTGCACTGATCCCCATGGCCCTCTATCAGTGTTTCATGGGGGAAATGGAACAGGGAGAATCAGCCATTTCTCTGGTTTTCAACTCCTGTTTATACCATCACTATACATCAAGTGATTAAAGTCGTAACTCTTTCATTTTTGGCTTGTTGCTTAAAGCAGCTATTCTGGAGACCTGGCAGCGCAGCTCTCACCTACCCTCACTCCAACTCACCTGAATTCCTGACAGTAAAAAGTACAGATATTTTGCAAAAGGTAGAGAAAATTCAAAGGTGATATGACAAGGCTCTTTAAATGTTTAAAGAACAAGTTCCACGACAGAGAAAAGAGACCTGTTCTTTGCTGCTCTAGAAAGCAGATATAGGACAAATTAGTGGAAATGACAGCAAGTTAGAAATTCAATCATCACCAATCACTATAATTACAATCAATGTGGGAAAAAGCCAATATTTATAGAGCCTTTACTGTCTGCCAGGCATGAGGCATGATGCTAAGATATGTACAAAAGGCATCTTTTTTTTTTTTCTCACTGTTAACTCTTTTGAAAAATGAGAATCTAATTTTAGTGGGAGGATTGCTTAATGAGCTCCCTCCCAATGGAAATAAACAAGGTGAGGTATATTGACTATCTATTATGATAGTGCAGAAAAAAAAAAATCTCACATTGTGGAAGAGGATGAACTAAAAAGCCAGTTTCCCTGAACTGGCTAATCATCAAAATCACCTAGAGAATTAAAATAAATGGAAGATAGAATGTGTTTGGTTTTTAAAACAGAGGACTATATACTACCAATCATCACTCCTTTTACTATATTCCCCTGACCCAAGAGGTAATTTAGCAGGATTCTGATTAAAGAGATCTAGAGAGAGCCATGACATATATATATTTTAAAAGATCCTTCAGTACTCTGATTATGAAGCAGGATTAGGAAACATTACTTCCAATATCTCCCAATTCAAGAACTCTGAGAGCAAATATTAAAATATTATTATTAAAAGAATAAGTCTTATTTTAGGATTATTTTCACATGTCATTTAAGCTGTGCTATTATGAAATAATTTATATGTAACAACGTAGGTGACTATATATAAATAAACACTCTTGTATTTACTACTTAGTTCAAAACAATGTTTCCGATATTATTTGCCTCTCTTCAACCTTATCCCTCTCCTCCAGAAGTAACTATCTGGAATTTTCTGATAATAATTCCCTTGTTTTCCCAACACTACTCTGTTTTAATTACTAGAGTTTTAAACTAAGTTTTTGGACTGGTAGGATAAGTGACTCTACCTTGCTCATTTTCTTAAGGACTGTGTTAGCTTATTTTCCTTTCTGTCTTCTGTAAAATTTTTAGATCACCTTTTCAATTAAATTTTAAAACCTGTTGAGGTTTTAATTATATTAACTACCTATCAATTTACAGAGAATTGATATCTTCCATTGGATCATCTATGCACTGAGCATGATCTCTCTATTTATACCCTTATTAAGTGCTTTCAGTTAAGTTTTGTGTTTTTCTGTAAATGGCACAAATATTATCCACTAGTTTGTTCCTATGGTCCTTATACTCTTATAAGCATTGTCAATTCTTCCTTTTTACTGAATTGCATTTCTAACTCATTATTGCCAATAAATAGAAATGCAATTGACTTTTGTATATTAAGCCTATCCAGTATTCTTTCCAAACAGGCTTATTAAAACTAATAATTTGTTTCAAACTTGATTTTTATATGTAGACCATTGTATAATCTGCAAATAATGGTAGCTTTGTTTCCTGTGTCAAAATGTTATAGCTTTTCTTTTTCTTTTATCATGGTGCTGTTCAGAATCTCCAAAATAATGCTGAATAGAGGTGGTGCTATAACAGACTTATTTCCTCATTACTGGCCTAAAGTAAATTTTTTTAACATTAAGCATGACATTTCCTATAGGTTTTTGTTATATAAATTAATCAGGTTAAGAAATTTTTCTTTCGAATTCAATAGGATTTTTTTTTCAAAAACCACTAATGGGTTATCAATGCTATTGAATGAGTATTCATCATCTATTGAAATGGTCGTACAGTTTTTCTCCTTTAATCACCATATAGGTTAGATTATCTACTGTTAAACTTGCACTCCTGGGATAAACCTAACTTGATCATGATTTATTATCTTTTTATACAAAATACTGGATGCTATATAATACTGTAGTTAGTAATTTTCTATATACATACATGAGTGAGCACAGCCTGTAACTTTCCTGCTTCTTATTTTCCTGGTATGATTTGACCAACATGATTATACTAGCTTCATAACATAAGTTGGAGAATGTATCTTCTTTTTCTATTATCTGCAAAAATGAGTGTAAGACTAATCCTTCCAGGGTCTGCTTTTGGTATGGATCTCCACTACAAAGTCTCACTTACAGAGGTCCCAGGTCATTTTCTCATATGGCCTGCTTACCACCAAAGCTAAAGATGTAGGCTTCCAAGATTAGCAGATACCCCTGGGGCAGGTGATACTTTATGTTTGCCTGTCCCTCTGGATTTGCAGTTCCACTTGAAATTTGAGGGGTTTTCTTACTTTCTTGAAAGCTCAGCAATACATTTAAGAGGATGATTTTTATATTTTATTTAGAAATGAGTGTCTGCCATACCTTGAGTGGGGAGAAAGATAAACCTCATCTTTAATTCGTAGGAGAGCTTTCCTACCATAATGTAACATCATCTGCTTGAATGACTACAGGGGAGTATTCCTAGAGTCGGTGAATCTGGGATGAAACAAAGATGGCCAAGACTATGCACTACTACAAAAAGGGGTGAGAACATATGCATTTGCAAAGTGGCAGCAATGAGACAAAATAAGATGCAGTTGCAGCACAACAAGCTTTGTAGCTTATTTTACATTAATTCAGCTTCGGTGTACTCTAAAGCAACAGGTTAATTTGAGCAATTTTAAGCAACCGCAACAAAATGCCCTCTCTGCGGTCCTTAGCTCTCTCTCCTTTGGCTTCACCTTCCTAAAACCTTCTCATACTCTGCCACTCAAAACAAAATGACATTATAAACATCCCTGAAAAGAAAGTACAAATAGAATGGCAATGAGATTGATTTGCTAAGAGTATGAAGACTGAAGAGCAAGTAGTAGAAGATTCTGAATATTCAGAGGAGGAGTTTGGATTATGTAACATTTGACTCACTTTGTGCCTGGGAAGCTTCATGATATTAATGGTCTATTTATTGATCCATCTGTGGTACACAAGGGACTACTCTGTCCTCCTCCCAATACTCTACCTATCTGATCAAAAAGTGCAAAATTGGCCACTCAATATTAACTGAATGAATAAAGAAAGAGCTGGTATACCCATGGCTTTCTTCAAAACCACTGGTATTTATTATACACTGGTTAAATATCAAAGCTACAATGGAACAGTAGCTTAGAATGGTGGTGTCTGCATTGTTGAATGATCAAATGACATTCACACCTGCACTTTGTCTGCCAGACAGGCTTCTACTTAGATGGTTATATAGAATATAAACACCCTCCTATTGTGGGCATATGCTTTTTCATTTTCTAGCAGAGTTGTTTATGGAGTAGTTAACAGTTGGATAATAATCAAGATTGAAATTCTACCTTCCTTATAGGTGCAATATCAAAGATTTGGGGGGAAGAAACAAAAAATCATAAACACATACACACAAAACACTCTCATCCTGAAAGGCTAACTGAACTCAATGCATGGAAGACCAGTAGTGAAAAATAATTTTTGATGAAGGAAGACATTACATAGAGATTAACTTTAAATTATGGAATCAATCATAATTTCCTATTTGTCTTTTATTGAAGATTTTTGTTTGATACTTTCTTTTAACCTTTTTCTCAATAAATGTGTTCAGTGTTTAAAGTTGTTTTAAATATATATTTATGTTTGTAATTTTTTTAGACAGTATACTGCTCCATTTCAACCCCTCACCCCACACCTGACATCCAATACAGTAGTAAATGAACTTCATGGCATTTTACCCAGAGTTCACATTGAAATTTCACCAATTAGCTCTGAAGCAATTTGAGTTCAAGGGAGAGTTTTGCATAATTCTGTTTTAATTTATAGAATCAAGCAAAATTATCAAATTCTCACATGGCAGTCAATGTAGAAAAGTACCTTAAAGCTGCATTCTTTTTTTTTTTTTTTTTTTTTTTTTTTTGCGGTATGCGGGCCTCTCACTGCTGTGGCCTCTCCCGCTGCGGAGCACAGGCTCCGGACGCACAGGCCCAGCGGCCATGGCCCACGGGCCCAGCCGCTCCGCGGCACGTGGGATCCTCCCGGACCAGGGCACGAACCCGCGCCCCCCGCATCGGCAGGCGGACTCCCAACCACTGCGCCACCAGGGAAGCCCAAAGCTGCATTCTTCATTATGTGTTTATCTAAGAGCTTCAGGTTTAAAACTTCTGTTTTTTATTTAACACTAAAAACATCTTATGGATCAATATCCTTCTTGCTACAGAAAATGTCAAAGAACATTGAAAATAAAAAATATTTGACAAATGGAAGATGATTTATTACCGTTGAGTGAGAAATCATCCTTCCACAAAGAATGAAGATTAAGAGTATGTGTCAGGGAAAACAAGAAGTGAGCTTGATAAAGCAGTCTTTGGCTAATGACCTTAAAAGGACCTTCAAAATGTGATCACCTACATCCATCACTGCTCGAATCTAAAACATCATCCCCTCTATATTGGATTATTGCATAGTCTCCTAACACAGAGCTTCCAGAGTAATCACTACACATGTAAGTTAGATTCCCTAATTAAAATCCCCTCAGTGCTTCCAATTACCCTTAGAATACAGTCCACGCCTATATTTGGACCACATTAGCCTTCTTTCTGTTCTCCTATTGGGCTAGCCTCATCTTCCCCTCTGATTGCTTTGCTAGGCCAGATCTCAATATCCAGGTATTAAATTGTGTTATCTTGAAAAACAATCCGAAATGTTACCTGGCACTCTCTAGCATATTATCTTGTTTTCCATAGCACTTAACATTATCTGATACTCCTAATTTACTTGTTTGTTTCTCTCTATATATTAAAATTTAAGTTCCAGGACAGTGAGATCTTGTCTTGCGACAGTTACACCAGTGCCTGAAACACTGTAGGAGGTTAATAACCATGTGTTGAATGAATGATTAAAGAATATTCTCCACCACCTTCAGCAGCCACCTTCCAGTTCTGGAGACACCTGCTCAGCTGAGAGAGCACTGCAGAGGAGCTGGACCCGAACAGAGGTAGTCTGCAGGTGACCCCTCCACACAGGGTGCAGACATGCCGAGAACGCGGGGTCCAGGGACCTGCCGGCAGGAAAGTGGAGGCGGACTGCAGAGGACGCGTGGAAGAGACAGGCCAAAGAATGTTACTGATTTAAAAATGGCATTTGCAGGAAGACTTAAGATGGTGGAAGAGTAAGATGCGGAGATCACCTTCCTCCCCACAGACACATCAGAAATACATCTATAGGTGGAACTGCTCCTATAGAACACCCACTGAACGCTGGCAGAAGACCTCAGACATTCCAAAAGGCAAGAAACTCCCCCACATACCTGGGTAGGGCAAAAGAAAAAAGAAAAAACAGAGACAAAGAATAGGGACAGGACCTGCACCAGTGTGAGAGAGCTGTGAATGAGGAAAAGTTTCCACACACTAGAAGCCCCTTCGTGGGCGGAGACTGCAGGTGGCAGAGGCGGGAAGCTTCAGAGCCATGGAGGAGAGTGCAGGAGCAGGGGGCAGAGGGCAAAGTGGAGAGATTCCCGCACAGAGGATCGGGGCTGACCAGCACTCACCAGCTGGAGAGGCTCGTCTGCTCACCTGCCGGGGCGGGCAGGGGCTGGGAGCTGAAGCTCGGGCTTCGGTTGAATCCCAGGGAGAGGACTGGGGTTGGCTGCGTGAACACAGCCTGAAGGGGCTAGTGTGCCACGGCTAGCCGGGAGGGAGGTCGGGAAAAGTCTGGAGCTGCCTAAGAGACAAGAGACTTTTTCTTCCCCATTTGTTTCCTGGTGCACGAGGAGAGGGGGTTAAGCACGCCACTTAAAGGAGCTCCAGAAACCGCGGCTATCAGCTCAGACACCAGAGACGGGCATGAGACGCTAAGGCTGCTGTTGCCACCACCAAGAAGCCTGTGTGCGAGCACAGGTCACTATCCACACCTCCCCTACCAGGAGCCTGTGCAGCCTGCCACTGCCAGGGCCCCGGGATCCAGGGACAACTTCCCGGGGAGAACGCACAGCGCGCCGCAGGCTGGTGCAACGTCACGCCGGCCTCTGCCGCCACAGGCTCGCCCCACATACTTACCCCTCCCTCCCCCCTGGCCTGAGCCAGAGCCCCCGAATCAGCTGCTCCTTTAACCCCGTCCTGTCTGAGTGAAGAGCAGACGCCCTCAGGTGACCTATGTGCAGAGGCAGGGCCAATTCCAAAGCTGAACCCCAGGACCTGTGCGAACAAAGAGGAGAGGGGGAGGTGTCTCCCAGCAGCCTCATAAGCAGCAGATTAAAGCTCCACATTCAACTTGAAGTGCTCTGCATCTGTGGAATACCTAAATAGACAGCAAATCATCCCAAGTTGAGGAGGTGGACTTTGGGAGCAAGATATATTATTATTTTCCCCTTTTTCTCTTTTTGTGAGTGTGTATGTGTGTGCTGCTGTGTGAGATTTTGTCTGTATAGCTCTGCTTTCACAATTTGTCCTATGGTTCTGACCGTCCCGTGGTTTTTTTTGTTGTTGTTGTTATGGTTTTAATTTAAATATTTTCTTCGTAATAATAATTTTTTATTTTAATAACTTTATTTTATCCTACTTTATTTTATCTTCTTTCTTTCTTCCTTTCTTCCTTCTTTCTTACCTTTCTATTTTTTTCTTCCTTTTATTATGAGCTGTGTGGATTAAACGCACTTGGTGCTCCAGCCAGGCATCAGGGCTGTGTCTCTGAGGTGGGAGAACCAACTTCAGGACACTGGTCCACAAGAGACGTCCCAGCTCCACGTAATATAAAGTGGAGAAAATCTCCCAGAGATCTCCATCTCAACACCAAGACCCAGCTTCACTCAACGACCAGCAAGCTACAGTGCTGGACACCCCATGTCAAACAATTAGCAAGACAGGCCTACAGCCCCATCCATTAGCAGAGAGGCTGCCTAAAATCATAATAAGGCTACAGACACCCCAAAACACACCACCAGACGTGGACCTGCCCACCAGAAAGACAAGATCCAGCCTCATCCAACACAACACAGGCACCAGTACCCTCCACTAGGAAACCTACACAACCCACTGGACCAACCTTAGCCACTGGGGACAGACACCTAAAACAATGGGAACTACGAACCTACAGCCTGCAAAAAGGAGACACTAAACACAGTAAGCAAAATGAAAAGACAGAAAAACACACAGCAGATGAAGGAGCAAGGTAAAACCCACCAGACCAAACAAATAAAGACGAAATAGTCTACCTGAAAAAGAATTCTAAGTAATGACAGTAAAGATAATCTAAAATCTTGGAGATAGAATAGAGAAAATACAAGAAACATTTAACAAGGACCTAGAAGAATTAAAGAGCAAACAATTATGAAGAACACAATAAACGAAATTAAAAATTCTTAAGAAGGGATCAATAGCAGAAAAACTGAGGCAGAAAAACGGATAAGTGACCTGGAAGATAAAATAGTGGAAATAACTACTGCAGAGCAGAATAAAGAAAAACCAATAAAAAGAACTAAGGACAGTCTCAGAGAACTCTGGGACAACATTAAATGCACCAACATTCGAATTATAGGGGTCCCAGAAGAAGAAGAGAAAAAGAAAGGGACTGAGAAAATATTTGAAGAGATTACAGTTGAAAACTTCCCTAATATAGGAAAGGAAATAGTCAATCAAGTCCAGGAAGCACAGAGAGTCCC
The DNA here is from genome assembly GCF_026419965.1 of Kogia breviceps. Classification (NCBI taxonomy): domain Eukaryota; kingdom Metazoa; phylum Chordata; class Mammalia; order Artiodactyla; family Physeteridae; genus Kogia; species Kogia breviceps. The sequence continues at coordinate 146,749,091 of NC_081312.1, forward strand.
ATACAGGATAAATCCAAGGAGAAACATGCCAAGACACATATTAATCAAACTATCAAAAATTAAATACACAGAAAAAATATTAAAAGCAGCAAGGTAAAAACAACAAATAACACACAAGGGAATCCCCATAAGGTTAACAGCTGATCTTTCAGCAGAAACTCTGCAAGCCAGAAGGGAGTGGCAGGACATATTTAAAGTGATGAAGGAAAAAAACCTACAACCAAGATTACTCTACCCAGCAAGGATCTCATTCAGATTTGATGGAGAAATTAAACCCTTTACAGACAAGCAAAAGCTGAAAGAGTTCAGCACCACCAAATCAGCTTTACAACAAATGCTAAAGGAACTTCTCTAGGCAAGAAACACAAGAGAAGGAAAAGACCTACAAGAACAAACTCGAAACAAGTAAATGGTAATAGGAACATACATATTGATAATTACCTTAAATGTAAATGGATTAAACGCTCCCACCAAAACACACAGATTGGCTGAATGGATACAAAAACAAGACCCGTATTTACGCTGTCTACAAGAGACCCACTTCAGACCTAGGGACACATACCGACTGAAAGTGAGGGGATGGAAAAAGATATTCCATGCAAATGGAAATCAGAAGAAAGCTGGAGTAGCAATTCTCATATCAGACAAAATAGACTTAAATATAAAGACTATTACAAGAGACAAAGAAGGACATTACATAATGATCAAGGGATGGATCCATGAAGAAGTTATAACAATTGTAAATATTTATGCACCCAACATAGGAGCACCTCAATACATAAGGCAAATACTAACAGCCATAAAAGGGGAAACTGACAGTAACACAATCATAGTAGAGGACTTTAACACCCCACTTTCACCAATGGACAGATCATCCAAAAGGAAAATAAATAAGGAAACACAAGCTTTAAATGATACATTACACAAGATGGACTTAATTGATATTTATAGGACATTCCATCCAAAAACAACAGAATACACATTTTTCTCAAGTGCTCATGGAACATTCTCCAGGATAGATCATATCTTGGGGTCACAAATCTAGCCTTGGTAAACTTAAGACAACTGAAATCGTATCAAGTACCTTTTCCGACCACAACACTATCAGACTAGATATCAATTACAGGAAAATATCTGTAAAAGATACAAACACATGGAAGCTAAACAATACACTACTTAATAACGAACTGATCACTGAAGAAATCAAAGAGGAAATTAAAAAATACCTAGAAACAAATGACAATGGAGACACGACAACCCAAAACCTATGGGATGCAGCAAAAGCAGTTCTAAGAGGGAAGTTTATAGCAATACAATCCTACCTTAAGAAACAGGAAACATCCCGAGTAAACAACCTAACCGTGCACCTAAAGCAATTAGAGAAAGAAGAACAAAAAAACTCCTAAGTTAGCAGAAGGAAAGAAATCATAAAGATCAGATCAGAAATAAATGAAAAAGAAATGAAGGAAATGATAGCAAAGATCAATAAATCTAAAAGCTGGTTCTTTGAGAAGATAAAACAAAATTGATAAACCATGAACCAGACTCATCAAGAAAAAAAGGGAGAAGACTCAAATCAATAGAATTAGAAATGAAAAAGGAGAAATAGCAACAGACACTGCAGAAATACAAAAGATTATTAGAGATTACTACAAGCAACTCTATGCCAATAAAATGGACAACCTGGAAGAAATGGACAAATTCTTAGAAATGCACAACCTGCTGATACTGAACCAGGAAGAAACAGAAAATATGAACAGACCAATCACAAGCACTGAAATTGAAACTGTGATTAAAAATCTTCCAACAAACAAAAGGCCAGGACCACATGGCTTCACAGGCGAATTCTATCAAACATTTAGAGAAGAGCTAACACCTATACTTCTCAAAATCTTCCAAATGATAGCAGAGGGAGGAACACTCCCAAACTCATTCTGAGGCCATGATCACCCTGATACCAAAACCAGACAAAGATGTCACAAAGAAAGAAAACTACAGGCCAATATCACTGATGAACATAGATGCAAAAATCTTCAACAAAATACTAGCAAAAAGATTCCAACAGCACATTAAAAGGATCATACACCATGATCAAGTGGGGTGTATTTCAGGAATGCAAGGATTCTTCAATATCAATCAATGCAAATCAATCAACGTGATACACCATATCAACAATCTGAAGGAGAAAAACCATATGATCATCTCAATAGATGCAGAGAAAGCTTTTGACAAAATTCAACACCCATTTATGATAAAAACCCTGCAGAAAGTAGGCATACAGGGAACTTTCCTCAACATAATAAAGGCCATATATGACAAACCCACAGCCAACATCATCCTCAATGGTGAAAAACTGAAATCATTTCCACTAAGATCAGGAACAAGACAAGGTTTCCCACTCTCACCACTGTTATTCAACATAGTTTTGGAAGGTCTAGCCACAGAAGTCAGAGAAGAAAAAGAAATAAAAGGAATCCAAATCAGAAAAGAAGAAGTAAAGCTGTCACTGTTTGCAGATGACATGATACTATACATAGAGAATACTAAGGATGCTACCAGAAAACTACTAGAGCTAATCAATGAATTTGGTAAAGTAGCATTATACAAAATTACTGCAAAGAAATCTCTGGCATTCTTATACACTAATGATGAAAAAGCTGAGAGTGAACTTTAGAAAACACTCCCATTTACCACTGCAACAAAAAGAAGAAAATATCTAGGAATAAACCCACCTAAGGAGACAAAAGACTTGTATGCAGAAAATTGTAAGACACTGATGAAACGAAGATGATACAAATAGATGGAGTGATAAATGATGTTCTTGCATTGGAAGAATCAACATTGTGAAAATGACTGTACTACCCAAAGCAATCTACAGATTCAATGCAATCCCTAGCAAACAACCAATGGCATTTTTTACAGAACTAAAACAAAACATTTCACAATTTGTATGGAAACACAAAAGACCTCGAATAGCCAAAGCAATCTTGAGAATGAAAAATGGAGCTGGAGGAATCAGACTCCCTGACTTCAGACTATACTACAAAGCTACAGTAATCAAGGCAGTATGGTACTGGCACAAAAACAGAAAAATAGATCAATGGAACAGGATAGAAAGCCCAGAGATAAACCCACACACATATGGTCACCTTATCTTTGATAAAGGAGGGAAGGATATACAGTGGAGAAAAGACAGCCTCTTCAATAAGTGGTGCTGGGAAAACTGGACAGATACATGTAAAAGTATGAAATTAGAACACTCCCTAACACCATACACAAAAATACACTCAAAATGGACTAAAGAACTATATGTAAGGCCAGATACTATCAAATTCTTAGAGGAAAACACAGGCAGAACACTCTATGACATAAATCACAGCAAGATCCTTTTTGACCCACCTCCTAGAGAAATGGAAATAAAAAGAATAAACAACTGGCACCTAATGAAACTTAAAAGCTTTTCCACAGCAAAGGATACCATAAACAAGACCAAAAGACAACGCTCAGAATGGGAGAAAATAGTTGAAAATGAAGTAACTGACAAACGATTAATCTCCAAAATTTATAAGCAATTCATGCAGCTCAATAACAAAAAAACAAACAACCCAATCCAAAAATGGGCAGAAGACCTAAATAAACATTTCTCCAAAGAAGATATACAGATTGCCAACAAACACATGAAAGAATGCTCAACATCATTAATCATTAGAGAAATGCAAATCAAAACTACAATGAGATATCATCTCACACCGGTTAGAATGGCCATCATCAAAAACTCTAGAAACAATAAATGCTGGAGAGGGTGTGGAGAAAAGGGAACCCTCTTGCACTGTTGGTGGGAATGTAAATTGATACAGCCACTATGGAGAACAGTATGAAGGTTTCTTAAAAAACTACAAATATAACTACCATATGACCCCACAATCCCACTACTGGGCATATACCCTGAGAAAATCATAATTCAAAAAGAGTCATGTACCAAAATGTTCATTGCAGGTCTATTTACAATAGCCAGGACATGGAAGTAACCTAAGTGTCCATCAACAGATGAATGGATAAAGAAGATGTGGCACATATATACAATGGAATGTTACTCAGCCATAAAAAGAAATGAAACTGAGTTATTTGTAATGAGGTGGATAGACCTGGAGTCTGTCATATAGAATGAAGTAAGTCAGAAGGAGAAAAAAAAAATACCATATGCTAACACATATACATGGAATCTAAGGAAAAAAAAAATCTCATGAACAGACTAGGGGTAGGATGGGAATAAAACACAGACCTACTAGAGCATGGACTTGAGGATATGGGGAGGGGGGAAGGGTAAGCTGTGACAAAGTGAAAGAGTGGTGTGGACATATATACACTCCCCAATGTAAAATAGATAGCTAGTGGGAAGCAGCCACATAGCACAGGGAGATCAGCTCAGTGCTTTGTGACCACCTAGAGGGGTGGGGTAGGGAGGATGGGAGGGAGGGAGACGCAAGAGAGAAGAGATATTGGAACATGTGTATATGTATAACTGATTCACTTTGTTGTAAAGCAGAAACTAACATACCATTTTAAAGCAATTATACTCCAATAAAGATTTTTTTTAAAAAAAGAGTCATGTACCAAAATCTCCATTGCAGCTCTATTTACAATAGTCAGGACATGGAAGCAACCCAAGTGTCCATCAACAGATGAATGGATAAAGAAGATGTGGCACATATATACAATGGAATATTACTCAGCCATAAAAAGAAATGAAAATGAGTTATTTGTAGTGAGGTGAATGGACCTGGAGTCTGTCATACTGTGTGAAGTAAGTCAGAAGGAGAAAAACTATGCTAACACATATATATGGAATCTAAGAAAAACAAAATGTCATGAAGAGACCAGCGGTAGGATGGGAATAAAACACATACGTACTAGAGCATGGATGTAAGGATATGGGGAGGGGGAAGGGTAAGCTGTGACAAAGTGAGCAAGTGGCATGGACATATATACACTACCAAACGTAGGGTGTATAGTTAGTGGGAAGCAGCTGCATGGCACAGGGAGATCAGCTAGGTGGTTTGTGACCACCTAGAGGGGTGTGATAGCAAGGGTGTGAGGGAGGGAGATGCAAGATGGAAGGAATATGGGAACATATGTATATGTATAACTGATTCACTGTGTTGTAAAGCAGAAACTAACACACCATTGTAAAGCAATTATACTCCAATAAAGATGTTTAAAAAAAAGAATATTCTCCAATATTCAATAGAGAACTACTGTAACTTCTGAGCAAGGGAGTGACATGATAAATTGTTCACACACACGTAGAGCTTGTGTGAAAATACTATTAGATTTAGAAGAGGGTGCAGATAGGATGGTCAGCAGAAATCCATGGCGAACTGTATTATTAAAGTGAATTTAAATGAAGAAAGACCACTCAGAGAATTTATACTGTTTGTGATCAAATATGGAAGAGTTTACCAGTATTAGCACAGTCTTAATACTTAAGGAAACAGGTAAGCAGGATTATAATTGCTAGAGAAAGTGTAAAACTGTTTATATATGTATATATATATATTTTTTTCTGTATGAAAATAGTGTGAAGAAACATTAATGTATGTTTAAATATTTCATTTTCATTTGTATAAGATACTCATTTTTACTTTATTAATAATAAAGGAGGGGCTTCCCTGGTGGCGCAGTTGTTGAGAATCCGCCTGCTGATGCAGGGGACACGGGTTCGTGCCCCAGTCCAGGAAGATCCCACATGCCACAGAGCGGCTGGGCCCGTGAGCCATGGCTGCTGAGCCTGTGTGTCTAGAGCCTGTGCTCCACAACGGGAGAGGCCACAACAGTGAGAGGCCCGTGTACCACATACACACACACACAAATAATAATAATAATAAAGGAGACCTGAGTGAGAATCAGAAATCAAGTCCAGATATGCACATTTAGTAATCATTACTATACAAGTAAAAGGGAAACCTTCACAGAAAGATGAATTTCCCTCAAGACAAGGTCTTATACTGAGAGAAGGGTAGGTTACCTTACCTCTTACTTGCCTCAGTTCCCTTATCATTAAAATGGAGATAATGGTAGACACCAGTAGATTATCTAGCTCTTCAGCTGGTTTATTTGTAAAGGGTAAAACAAAAATGGCAGAGGAGATTGAACAGCCAGAGGACTCTAGTGTAGGGTTTTTTGGTAGGTGGGCAAGAGGAAATGTTGAAAAGCAGTAGGGCTGACAGGTGACTCAACACAGATGGAAGCTTCTAGGATAGAAGTGGATGAGGGGAAGAGAAAAAGGATAAGAAAGTGGTGGAAAGTGACCAGCTATAGGGAAAAGGTAAATAGGGGAAGCCTTTGAAACAAAGAAGTTATTTCCTCAATGAGGAGGTGTCAACATATACCAAGTAATGGTAGGAAACCTGTGCCTTATATATTCAGACTTTGTAGAGAAGGGAGTCATGAAGTGTGGATATCATGGCAAGCGCATCATGTGGTCATTACCAACCAATGGTGAGGCAGGTTGAATTTCTGATTCTTAAGGAGATATGTGAAGACTCTGATCAGAACTTTTACAAGAACAATTGTTCCTAAAAGACCAAAACTTTTTTTCTCCTTTGTCACATATTAAATATCACCTCACTTAGTACTTCATAAAGCAGAAGAATAAAATTTTATAAATACCTGGAGCCCCAATTGTAATGATCATGAAGCTAAGATGGTAAGTTATCTAGAGAAATACTAGCGGGGCATTGATAATGTAATGTAATACTGTTAGCAGAGTAATTTAGAGTATGAGCTTCGAGTTGCTTAGGTTTCTATTTTGAAAATAGATAAAAATAAATAGCACTGCCTCCTTTCCCTTTTCATTTGAAATTAATGAGAGAAAGAGAGAGAAACAAATTTGATTTTAGGTAAAACCAGGAGATATTTCTAATTCAAACCACAGCATATGAGAAAGGGCTGCCAAATGCAGTGAAGGTTGAATAAGATACAAAATGAAACAGAGAGCAGCCCTACAGCTACAGCTCTCAGATGAAACAGGACACAATGTTTAAAATTAGATAAACCTCTTTGGGTAATAAAGCCAATAATCCTTTGTAATGGTGAAAAGATGTGCCATGGACACTGCATGGTGGTAAAGTAAACCAAGGAAGAACCAACAAGAAGAGGAATTATCCAGATATAATAATTTGAAGAATAAAATGTTGGAGAAGAAAGGGTGCATTGTGAGCAGTCTGGCAGGTGCTAGTCTCAGTAGTCAGGAGAGAAGTAAAAGGTAAAAGAATTCACATAGGGATTCCCTGGTGGCACAGTGGTTAAGAATCAGCCTGCCAATGCAGGAGACACGGATTCAAGCCCTGGTCCGGGAAGATCCCACATGCCGCGAGCAACTAAGCCTGTGAACCACAACTACTGAGTCTGTGCTCTAGAGCCTGTGCACCACAACTACTGAGCCCGTGTGCCACAACTACTGAAGCCCATGCACCTACAGTCCATGCTCTGCAACAAGAGAAGCCACCGCAACGAGAAGCCCATGCACAGCAATGAAGAGTAGCCCCCACTCGCCGCAACTAGGGAAAGCCTGTGCACAGCAACAAAGACCAGTGAAGCCAAAAATTAATTAATTAATTAACTAAAAATTCACAGATACACAACTCTGTCATCAGGTATGGCTTGTAAGTCAAGGAGAATATACTCTTGCCTGGGACACTGCTCTACTGGTAGATGCTCCAAGATGGACTCAGGTCTTTTTTATAATGAGTGAATACTACTAATAATGGAACACTAACACAAGATTGACAGAAAGACACAACAAAACTAAAGGTGAAAAGGAACAGGAAAAACAAATAACAATAAGAATAACCAAGATATAAAAAGTTTCCCCTAGAGAAATGAAAACTGTGACAAGCACACTATCTTGCATTTAAGAAATAGAGTGATTTCCTTTGCTGTGCAAAAGTGTTTAAGTTTCATTAGGTCCCATTTGTTTATTTGTACTTTTATTTCCATTTCTCTAGGAGGTGGGTCAAAAAGGATCTTGCTGTGATTTATGTCATAGAGTGTTCTGCCTCTGTTTTCCTCTAAGAGTTTGATAGTGTCTGGCCTTACATTTAGGTTTATAAATCCATTCTGAGTGTATTTTTATGTATGGTGTTAGGGAGTATTCTAACTTCATTCTTTTGCACGTAGCTGTCTAGTTTTCCCAGCACCACTTATTGAAGAGGCTGCTTTTTCCCCATTGTATATCCTTGCCTCCTTTATCAAAAATAAGGTGACCATATGTGTATGGGTTTATCTCTGGGCTTTCTATCCTGTTCCACTGATCTATATTTCTGTTTTTGTGCCAGAGCCATACTGTCTTAATTACTGTAGCTTTGTAGTATAAACAAGATGAAAAGACAACAATCAGAATGGGAGAAAATATTTGCAAATGAAGCAACTGACAAAGGATTAACCTCCAAAATTTACAAGCAGCACATGCAACTCAATATCAAAAAAACAAACAACCCAATCCAAAACTGGGCAGAAGACCTAAATAGACATTTCTCCAGAAAAGATATACAGATTGCCAACAAATACATGAAAGGATGTTCAGCATCACTAATAATTAGAGAAATGCAAATCAAAACTACAATGAGTTATCACCTCACACCAGTCAGAATGGCAATCATCAAAAATTCTACAAACAATAAATGCTGGAGAGCGTGTGGAGAAAAGGGAACCCTCTTGCACTCCTGGTGGGAATGTAAATTGATACAGCCACTATGGAGAACAGTATGGAGGTTCTTTAAAAGACTAAAAATAGAACTACCATACGACCCAACCATCCCACTACTGGGCATATACCCTGAGAAAACCATAATTCAAAGAGTCTTGTATCACAGTGTTCATTGCAGCTCTATTTACAATAGCCAGGCATGGAAGCAACCTAAGTGTCCATCAACAGATGAATGGATAAAGAAGATGTGGCACATATATACAGTGGAATATTACTTAGCCATAAAAAGAAATGAAATTGAGTTATCTGTAGTGAGGTGTATGGACCTAGAGTCTGTCATACAGAGTGAAGTCAGAAAGAGAAAAAGAAATACCGTATGCTAACACATATATATGGAATCTTAAAAAAAAAACAAAAATAAAATGGTTCTGAAGAAGCAGGGGCAGGACAGGAATAAAGACACAGACATAGAGAATGGACTTGAGGACACGGGGAGGAGGAAGGGTAAGCTGGGATGAAGTGAGAGAGCGGCATGGACATATATACAATATCAAATGTAAAATAGCTAGTGGGAAGCAGACACATAGCACAGAGAGATCAGCTCAGTGCTTTGTGACCACCTAGAGGGGTGGGATAGGAAGGATCAAGGGGAGATGTAAGAGGGAGAAGATATGGGGATATATGTTTATGTATAGCTGATTCACTTTGTTATACAGAAGAAACTAACACAACACTGTAAAACAAGTATACTCCAATACAACACTGTAAAACAAGTATACTCCAATAAAGATGTTCAAATAAATAAATAAAGTGCAACAACTGCCTTTATAAAATAAGACTTTATCAGAAATATACACAAGCTCAGAGAAACTACAATTAGATAGCATTTAGAGATAAATCATTGGAAGTAGTGGTAAAGAAGGTAGGAATCAAAGAAGAAAAAATGATTGTAGAAATGACTAACTAGAAGAAAAGGAGAACAGGCACTGCTGAAAATACAGAAAGAGTCAAGGAGGATAAGATTGAGAGTAGTGAGCAAACTGCAGTGGAAATAATTTCAGCATATAAAACACTTAAATAATAAGGAAGATAGGAAGACCAACAAAAAGAGATCTCATCCATTCATATTCAATACTTCAAAGGTAAATGACTAGAATACTAATAATCCACTAGTCTCTCCTTATCCATGGGGGATAATTCCAAGACCCTCAGAGGATACCTGAAACTGTGGATAGTACCAAACACTATATATACTATGTTTTTTTCCTGTGATAAAGTTTAATTTATAAATTATGTACAGTAATAACTAATAATAAAATAGAACAGTTATAATAATATACGGTAATAAAAGTTATGTGAATGTACTCTCTCAAAATTTCTTACTGTACTGTACTCACCCTCTTCTTGTGTTGATCTGAGGTAATAAAATGACTGTTTGATGAGATGAGGTGAGGTGAATGACACAGTCTTAGGCTACTACTGACCTTCTGATGATATATCAGAAAGAGTACCATCTGCTTCAGGTGGTCCTTAGGCCATGATCATGTCCATGGCTTGGTGTCAGGAGCAGACATTATCCACAATTGGGGATCCCAGGTAGGATGGAGTGGGAAGGCACAAGATTTCATCATGCTACTCAGAACAGTGCCCAATTTAAAGCTTTTAAATTGGTTATTTCTGGAATTTTCCATTTAATATTTTTGGACCATGGTTGACCACTGGTAACTGAAACTATGGAAAGCAAAACCACAGATGAGGATCTACTGTAGTAATAATTATAATGTATTTTAAAATACAATATTCCGTAAGTAAATAGACATTTCAAAACATGTTGAAGATACATTATGTTACAGACTAAAGGAGACTCAGAATAATATCAAGGTATATCTTATTAAAATTACTGAACCTTAAAGATAAAAAATACTTGGAGTGAGTAGGCAAAGATATTAGTTACCAATAAATATGGGGGGAAAGGAGTTATCCTTAGATTCCTTTACAACAACATTCAGAATATAGAATTGCTTGTAAGTTCCTCAAGAATAGAAAAACACACAAATATTATTTTAACCCAGATAATGGGTACTATGAGTTGGTTAATTTGATCTCCAGACTAACTTCCATTTAGTATGTATTCCAGGACTGCAGATAAGGGAAGGTAAAAACTCTACTCCCCAGACTCCTGTGCAGATATGGCTATTATTTCAAATTATGATCCACCAATTACATGGACTCATGTGAGATTTAGAAAGCAGAATTGCTACAGAGTCCATTTTCTGCCTGTTTTTAGCAAGCATGACAGGTTTTTCTGCAGCAACATTTCATTTTTCATCTTCAGGTTTCTAAGTTCAAAGGCAGGTATGATGGTTTCAGCAGCAGTGACAGCTTCTTAATTCTGGCTTCCTAAACTCTAAATTGCAGCTATAGGTTTATGGATTTAATTCAGCATTTGCAGTGGTTGCCTCAGATATAATAACTCTGCTGTTGGGTAAGTTCTGTGTTATTCTGCAAGACATTTCTGAAGGCTACTTAAAATACTTAAAATGGCTTTTGTTTCCTGCACTGTATTCTGATTAATTAACCAGTTAAATTTTTGTTCAATGATAAAGGCAATAAATAAACTTTTCTTAAACGTTGAGAATTTAGAGAATACAGTTACATGAGCCCTTCATAAAAACAGTAGAAGATGAATTTCAGCTAAGGTGAATGGAGAAACTCTGGCAAAAGGAATAGGGGGAAACATTGAGTCATTTTACCTGTTATACAAAGACAATAACAATGAGTATTAATGTCATAATTGCAGACAGGTATGTAAATATAAGCCCTGATGAGGCAAAAATGATGTAACTGACAAAAACTAGGAGGAGAAAGGAAAAGAAGGTGAGAAGTAGTTCAAGCTGGCTGAAATCATTATTTTTAGAATCAAGGGCCAGGCTAGCATTTAAATCTAAGTTCAGAACATATCTAAAAGAAATAAGTAATAAAATCACACTTGGGTGGTGAAGAAAAAATTAGAGGACTAAACTAATGTGTACTAAACTAATTCTATCCTTATCATGAGAAATACTTCAATATTGTCTCAAATTCTAGAAGACTAATTATAGATTAGAAAGATAAACTTTACAGATTGCTAGAGAAATACAGACTATAAACAGAAAGAATTCATAGCTTATAAAGAGAGAAAATATAAAATGGAAAATGATGATAGCACTAAGCCAGTTTATCAATAAATGCAAACGGTTTAAATATTGTAACATTAGGTCAAAAACCAGAATTCAACTCTACTATATGAAGAAAGAGACACCTAAAACAGAATGACTAAATGGCATATATAAAAATAATAGTCTTTGCAGCACTGTTAGTAATAAGACTGGAAACAACCTAAATGTCCCTCAGGGATATTATGATACAGTATAAAATGGAATACTGCATAGCTTCTAGAATATATAAGGTAGCTATCTATATATGTTAGTATGGAAGAAACTCTCTGCTACAAAAAGTTTAAAAAAATGCAGGATAGCATATATGATATTCTACCATATGTTTTTTACACACATAATGACATACATAAAAATGCTTGTAGAGCAAAGAATATCACTGGAAGGATATGTAAGTGAATGGATGAAAGTGGTTGTCTCTAAGGAAAGTACTGGGTGACTAGAAGTATACATATGGGAGATTTTTCTTATTACAATGTATTTTTGGTGTTGTTTGAAAAGTTGTGTATATGTATTGCCTTCTTTTTAAGTAAACCTTTTTTTGAAAGCAACAACTTTCAAGTTAGTAGGTCTTGGATCAGAGTCTTGGCTCTGCCACTTATTCGTTGTGCAGTTGATCATTGCAGTAGCCCACTTAGTGGATGTGGGCTACTATAATACTATACCACAGACTGGGTGGCTTATAAACCACAGAAATTTATTTCTCATAGTTTTTCTGGAGGCTGGGAAGTCCAAGATAAGGAAGCTGGCAGATTTTGAATTCATAGACGGCTGTTTTTTCTGCTGTAACCTCACATGGTGAGGGCTCTTTTTGGGTCCCTTTTATAAGACAATTATCTGCCCTCATGACCTAATCCCTTCCCAAAGACTCCACCTCCCAATGTGCTCACATTGGGGCTAAGCATTTCAACATATGAATTGGGGGGGGGGCATAGACATTGTCTTTTTTTTATAATTGGAGTAAATTTGCTTTACAATATTGTGTTAGTTTCTGCTGTACAATGAAATGAGTCAGCTATATGTATATATGTATACTTATATCCCCCCCTTCTTGGACCTCCCTCCCACCCCCTGCCCATCCCACTCCTCTAGGTTGTCACAGAGCACTGAGCTGAGCTCCCTGTGCTATACATCAAGTTCCCAGTAGCTATCTATTTTACCCATGGTAGTGTATTTATATCAAACTTAATCTCCCAATTCATCCTACCCTTCTCTCCCCCCACTGTGTCCACATGTCTGTTCTCTACATCTGTGTCTCTATTCCTGCCCTGGAAATAGTTTCATCTGTACTATTTTTCTAGATTCCACATATATGTGTTAATATACAATTTTGTTTTTCTCTTTTTGGCTTACTTCACTCTGTATGGCAGACTCTAGGCCCATCCACATCTCTACAAATGACCCAATTTCATTCCTTTCTATGGCTAAGTAATATTCCATTGTTAGCAGGGGGTAACATTATTAATCAATTCATATGGTTAATGTATCTCACTCTATAGTTACATAGATATAAATATATATTCATAAATTCAGTTGTTTTAACCATCTGCAGTGACCACAAAACTAGAAACTTTGACCTTATTGAACTTATGTATTACCCTATAACCCTAAGGAGTAAGGCATTGCCATACCAAACATTATCATGACATTTTGTAGAATCAGTTCTGGCCCCTAAGCCTTCTTACAAATGCAAAAACATTAGCTAAAAAGACCATTTATCTGAAATGTTACATTATATTTTTATGATTTTTCCCAAATTATCTAAATCAGTTCTATCTTTGCAGTAGAATCCTTTCCAAAACAGGATTTTTAAAACTGAAATATGTATCTAGTGGCATCAAAAAAATAAACATGCCACAACAAAGTAGCTGTGGGTGACAATGAAAACTTCATCTGCACATGGTCTGATAGACTTTGCTGCAACTAATATTGACTCATGACCAGAAAAACTCTTGAATCAAATAATTCAATTTTTTCTCTTAATTATCTTGTTTCTATTTGCCCAAAATATCTAGAAAACTGCCTCAGTTGCCACCTTCATTCTGCCTGTTGACATAGCTCCACACCCTAATATATTCTTGAAATTTCCTAATAACTTCTACTGAAGTAGTTATTACTTATGGAGCTCATTTTCCTAATAGTTATAAAAGATTCAGTAAGCAACTGGTACTATGAAGGTGCTGCTTTTTTTGAAAGAGCAATTAAAATAAATCAAATTTTTAAAAATGGTAATATCAAAGAGCTCACTTTTTAAGAAAAGAAATTCTAAATAGAATACGAACAAGTAAGCTGAACACCCACATCCTCCAACTCATTTCTCCCTTGTGTGCTGAGGCAATGTTTACTTTCTGGGTGAGGAGAAGAAAAAATTTCCTAAGCCACTTTAATACATTCTACCCTGATTCCCGACACTGATCTGCAGGACAAAGAAAATGAGCTTCTCACGTGTAGAGAACAGATGGCCAGTACTCACAATAACCAATGAGATGTCCCTGATATTTTATTTATTTATTTTTGGGTGCAGATATCTCTAAGTTTTTTAGTGATACATTTTTAATATAATTTAGCCAAAACCAATTTTCAAATCAGTAACAGTCCTGGTCTTTAATGTGTAATTTTATCAAAAGAGTATTATATAAATATATGCCTTGTTGCTAGAGAATTTGCAAACTGCAACAATAGGAAAGCAAACCTGCACTGCTTCTTCATAAAAAAACTCCTATTTGGAAAAGACAATAATATTTAAGCATTAGTGATTTCCCCTATTGGTGATAATCAATTTCAAATTTCTAATACATGTGATTACTCAAAGAGGGTATCTAATAAACAGAGATAATAATACAAACTTATCCAGCAATGAGGCTCAAGAGAGAGATCATGTACATAAAGCTCATAGCAGAGTGCCTGGCACATAACAGATGCTTAGCAAATGATGGCTAATATTATATACAAAATTGCCACAGCAAAGCAGTATTATAATAAACAGCTTAGGCTCTAGAGTCAGGTAACTTGATTTTGAATCCCATTCACATTTGCACTTAGGAGAAATAAATAACTGATATTTGAAAATTGTTTAGCAAGTTACCACTCACAAAAAAAATTCAAAACAAATATAGTTTACTGTATTCCATCATCATGCAAAAATTTTTTAACCAAATTCTATTATAATTACATAGATTTTGAGAATGATAAATAAAATCTCTTCTTATATAATTACTATTTGCCTATTTCTATTTCATGGGTGAGATGAAAGTTCAGCAAGTATTTTGTTTGCTTTTATATGCATCGCAACTGGAAAATAATTAAATTGGGGGTTTATCCAAAATGAAGTCAGATTATGTCTTCTTATGTTATTGAAATTAATTTCTGTTGTAATGAATTTTTACTTAGTTTAAATGATGTAAGAAATTTAAACAATTGTTTATTGAGTCCTACTATGTACCAGACATACTCTGCTAGATACTGGGGAACCACTGGTAAGTAAAAACATACAATCTACTTCCTGATGGCCCTCACCATCTAGTGGAGAGAGAAGACATTGATCAAATCATTATACTGATAAAGGTATAAATATAGCTAGCTGGCTGAGTGATGTAAAACAGACATACATGGTGCCATGATAACTTATTATAGAAGAAAATCATATCATCACAGAGGTCAGAAAAGGCTTTCCTTGAGAACATGCTGGCTGAGATATGATGAACAGGAGTTACCTAGGTAGAGAAAAATAGGCAGACTGCTCTGAGCAGAGAGGGCATCAAAGACAAAAGACCAGTGGTAAAGAGAGCTAGACATACTTTAGAAACTGACTATTCAGTGTGACCGAAATGCAAAGAGCAGGACTATAGCGTTATGGAGAAGTGTCAGGCCATTTTATGGATGGTTTTGATTTTTAAGAGCAATGGAAAGTCATTAAGGAATGTCAAACAATTCACAATGTATTCTGAAATAGCCCATGATATGGAGAACACCTTGATGTGGAGCAAGAATAGATGTAAGGATGGACACTACATGAGAGACTATGGTAGATGTCCAGGTCAGAGTAAGAAGGAGTGATGGAAAGAAAAAGAAAAATTTCAGAGATTTTGCTTTAATTTAAAAAATACTCTCAGAAATGGCTATGTATCCATTTGCACAGCTACTTTATACATATAAACACTGTACCAACACTATACATGTAAAAATGATACCAAGCCTGTTTTTAGTGTGTGCTATAGATCATAGTAGTTTGTGATTAAGGGCAATGTGCATTAAGTAACTTTAAAGTCAAAGATGCTCTTTTTCAACAAAATAATAGAGATTTTCTCCAAAAATCTTAAAGATATCAAATTGTTCTTATATGGAGATTGATCCATCCTTACTCCCAATCCATAATTAATTTTCCCACAGTGGGTGTGGGTTTATTCTCAGTTATAATATATCATAATATAAATTATTCTACTTGAGAAAAGTTATATTCTGTGATATAAAGAGATAAATTTGCTTTTTAGAATCCTGAAATATGCTGTATAATTGAGGAGAAAGTATTTTAATATTGCTATACTAGATAACTTACACAGTTATTCTGTGTAAGACGTAAGTTTTCAAATGTCAAATACATACCAGAATTTATTTTATTTTCTCCATCTACTTTGAGTGAAATAAATTTAAACTAGAGAGCAAATGGATAATGAATCAAATAGGGAACAGGAAAATCCCTTGATTTGCTTGCCTGTTAACTTTATTAGCATCTGTTACTTTAGAAACAAAACAAGACAAAAGAAACAAACTAAATCAGATGTAATACTTCATGTGATGAAAATGCATGGTCAGTATTTCATAGACTATTATACTAAAAAAATTGTCATACATTTTAAGATTATACTTTTCTCAAGTTATGAATCTACTTGCAATTTTTTTTTCAAATATTCATTCTTCAACTAAATCATTTGTTTAACATTTAAGATACAGCTAATGTGTCTTGTCCTTCATGAAGACTTCCAAGTCTCACCCAAACAAAACCTACCATTCCTCCCTTTGTGACCCTGTTCAATGTAGAATTTACCTTTACTCTAATACTTACCAGTGTTTGCAATGATTGTTCCCTAGTAATAGACTGAAATGTTTTTTCATCTCACTACATCTGGGGCCAAGCACAAAGACTAGCATATATTACATGCTCAATAAATATTCATAGAGTGAATAACTGAATTTCAAAACATGGTTCATTACTCATATTCTCTACAATGTTGTTTCAATAATTCACATCTCTCAACTTTATAAATTCTCTAAAGATGGATAAATTTCTTCTTGATTTTTTAGCACAAACCAGCAATATACTGGCCATTAATAACCTTGTCATTCCATATGTAAATATTCAGGCAAGGCAAATAATGATAACCATTTCTTCAGAAAGAAATGATTAAAAAATCATATATGTGTTAAACAACATTTCTTAAAAACAATGTTTTGTTTTGTAAAGATAAGTTGCTCTTCCCTGATTATACAGATAATTAATAGCATAGTCAATACTGGATCCAGTTTGCCTAAATTCAGAAAAGTGTTGACATTCATTGCCACATCTCTTTTTTCCCCTTTATTCTATCTTCCTTGCCTCCTTTTGGGTCAATTTTTAAATTTTGTTATGCCATTTTTCTTCTCTATTAGCTTCTTTGTATGTTATTTTATTACAGTGGTAATTCTACTTGCTTATTAAAGTCAACCTCAAATTAGTACTTATATCACTTCCTTAATGATGAATGAAACATAATACTTTAACTCCATTTATACTATATCATTGGAATTTATTTTATTGCTATATATGTTATGGACCACATATGGTATTATTTTATTTACATTTAAACAGTCAATATTTTTTCATAACTATGTGTATGTTTTCCTTTTCTGGTGCTCTTTGGTCTTTCCTAAGGTTTCATGCTTCTATTTGGAATTATTTTCCTTCAATCTAAAGAACTTCTTTTAGCATTCATTGCCATAAATGTATGCTGCTGAATTTCTTCAGTTTTTGTTAAAGGATATTTTCTCTGATTATACAGTTTTACAGGATAGAGTTCTAGGTGGACTCAGGGTTTTTTTTTTTTTTTTTTTTTTTAGTACTTAAAGATGTCATTTTATTTTCTTCTAGCATCCATAGTTTCTTTTGAAAAATCAGCTGTAAATCACATTCTCTTTTTTAAGAGTTTATACATGTGATGCTTAAATAAAAATTTACGTTGGAGTTAATTTATCAGGAAACAGACCCATAGAAAAAAGTAAATATTGGAGAAAAAGTGGAAAAATAAGGTTCTTGTTTCTGCTTTTCCTCTGAATTAGTTTAGGGCCTCTCTTTAATATCTAAATGAGAGAGACTGGTGAATCATGCCATAACAACAATATGGTTATTTCTGTATTTATGTATTTATTATATATATGCTTATATTAATATAAATAGCAGTATGTAGTCCTTTCCCAGAGGATGGAAAGTTGCCTTAGCCCATGTGTGTGTGTAGGTGCTTATGAAATCCTGAATTGTAAAAATCCTCTTTGGGTATCAAGGTAGAACCCAATGGATTGATGTAGTCATCGCAGTCAACACATACAGTACCTCTGGTAACTATTACCATCACCATCATTTTTTTATTACTATTGGTAGTTGGGCTAGCAGTGACAGTATTTGATAAAACAGTACCTGTATAGGATCAGTTCTCTAGCTATGTTAACCCTTACACAAGTGCATAGTATAATCCTAAAATATTTGTCCACACTGTTAGATAGATACAGATGGTTTTGCAGATCTTCCTTCAGAATGTCTTTGAAGCATTTTAGGTTTTCAGATTCCTAGGCTATAACCAGAGAAAAGTATTCACTTGAGATGTTAGAGTTGAGCAATCCAATTACATTTCCAGCTTGCCAGTTTAAAGATAGTTTAGTAATATCAGTCAATACTCCTGCTATTCATTTGATAAAGGCTATTAAACTCTCTTCACCTTAACTTGGTGATTCTTCATGGGTAGCATCCATGCTTCTTTCATAACACTGCAAAACATCTCCCATAAAACTTTCATCTTCTTGCTCCATAGAACAAGGTGGATATCATGACTGCACGGTGAACCAAAAATTTAATTCTAGATATGATGTCATAGTACTAAAATATTAAATCCATACCATTTTTGTGGTTTAAGGTATTATTTGATCATATTAAATCTATTCTTCAATATCAAACTTTCATGAAACATAGCTCTAGAGACCTATTTTTTTTCATTCTCTCTGGTCTTACTGTGAATATAAATTATTAGAATTATAATTTTCTCCTTATGAACTTTTTGAAAGGGCTACATCTTTCAGCAATAGTTCCAACAATGTTTTTATATATAATATCTGCAGAAATACTATAAAACGTGAATAAGAGTTAAAGAAGATATTATAAAAGGTGATTGCAGGTTACAGGATCAATGTAAGCCAGATCCCAAAACTCAGAAAGATTGAAGCAGAAAGCCAGAACAGACAACCCAAGTCAGAAGGCATATAGTTTCTTTGATAGAAGGTAATAATCCCAGTACCTTCACTAGAATTGGTTCTTATCTTCCAGAAGCCACCAGGCTACAGTGTGATTCAGAGATGCTACCCAAAAGTGGGAAGCAGTTTCTTACACATCATTGGAAAGAACTACTATAAAGTTTAATAGAGACAAAAAAATCTACAGTTTGAAGACTGTGGCTGAAAAATGTTAGACTGTCTGCCCCTTAAGATTCTTTTCAGAAAGTTAAAATCTGTGATTCTATGAGGTTAAAATAAAGGATATTATAAAAACATAAGTGAAGTAAAGGATAAACATCCACACTAAGTAAAGAGACAATTTGTCTAAGGGGTGGGGGAAGAGAAAACCTATATATGGCAGACATTATTTTGGGCACTAAAAATATGTTCTGCAGTAGTACTTGTCAAGCAAACTATGGTGAAGGGAAAGATTTAGTTTTTAAAAATCCTATCCATAATAAACCACTATGTGGCATTGCTGCTCATAAGTAGTATGCAGTTTATACCACATGCTTCATACTCCTATTTAATCAGATGAGCCCACTGATCATGGATCTGAATGTTAGAGCAATGTCAATCACTTTAATATTTTTCTAAACCCTTACTCTCAGCTTCTGTATATCTCCTTGTGGAATGGTAAGAGTTCTTGGACCACAACAGGGTTTGGAGGGGACAACGTGCCTCTTTTCTTCTGACAGCTTCTCTGTTCAAATACATCCTTATTTCTTGACAAGAGGAAATCTTATTCTAATTGGTCAAGTTCCAAATGTCAGGTCAGCTATAACAGCCTAGAATCATTTTGCATTAAAATATGACTTCCATGTCCTGGTTACACATTAAGGTAATGATCTTACTCTTTCTCTTCTCTGCCTTCCACTCTCCCCAAAATTTCTACTCCTTGAAATTTGGTAGTTTGGTAGACCCAGTCCTACACAGCTGGTGCTATCACCCTCTCTTCAGCTGAACACCCAAGTTGACTGTCTGTTAAAGGCAATAAAATAACAGTATGATTCCAATATTTATATTCAGACTTTACAGGGAGGTTGAGATTCACTTCAGTCTCTGGCCTAAACTATGTGATCTATATCAGATTTACCAGAGAATACCACATTAAGGTATCAAACACTGGTCTAGATATAAAGAAAGAAATATTTTGCTTTCATTGGCAACTTGGAATTCCACATAAAAAAAGCTGATGGAGAGATGGATTTCAAAGGTCACTGGTCATTATGCCATCGAATATAATTTTAAAACAACATAAAGGAACTTAGCTGATGAACTACCATGTGAGAGGTAAAGTGCCTTGTTGGGAGAAGCAGGCTCTAGGTAATGTATGACTACAACTGATATTAGATGCACAGCAAAGATTCTTCTGGCATTCAGGAGATACTCGTCCCAGAACCACAGATATTTGGTTTGTTTTTATGGGTACTATCAGGGCAAATAAGGTATTGCTACTAATGCTAGGTTGTCCACCATGGAGTCTCTTCCTCTTGTGCTTGTCTTGAAACATTTTTTGCTCTTTAGTCTGCTTCTCACCCATGGCTAATCAATAGTTTCTTTTTCCGTGGTAAGTTACTTTCTGTTGCAGGAAGAAAATAAGTGATGCAAAGGAAATATTTGGGCCCCATTGGAGTAATGAAGGTTAGCCGAGGCCTGGAAACTGAGGAGCTGAGCAAAAACAAAGGTACGCATCAGCATGCTTCTCACTGCCACTGGCATCACAAGTTTGGGAAGTGCAAGTAGAAGCATGTGGGGTCAGTAAGCTGCAGCTGGACAAAAGGATTTTGCAACATTGGGCAAAAGCAAAATTTAATCTCATGTGAGGTTTCCTCTAAATCAATTGAAAATCGAAGTTTGTGAACTGTGGCCGGTTGGCATCTTAGTGAAACTGAAATCAAGACCACTTCTTTATTCTCACCTGCTTTATCTATGTGTACAAAAAAAATTGTTCATGACTAGAAAAAGCAAGAGGAGATCATTTCTTTTGATAAAGAAATTAACAAAAGTTACTTCAGAGGCAATAATGGGTTCTGAATTGTGTGGCTCTGGGGTTGGTGCTATGATTTTCTCATGTGCCCTGGTGGCTCTTTAGTGCTTTGGACAAGTGGAACTTGGGAAAGACTGAGTCCTGGATTAATTGAATGCTGGAGATGTTAAAGGAGCTAACCCGATCCAGTGAACTATGTCCTGGGCTACTGATCCTGAAGAAAGAAACCAGATTCTGGAGTCAGACTTCCTGGATTCAAATCTCTGTTTCTGACACATATTACCTGGTAAGCCTGGACAACGTATTTAACCTCCCTGTGCCTCATTTTGTTCACCTGTAAAATGAGGATATTCATAGTACTTCTCTTATAGGGTTACTGTGAGGATTAAACAAATGATCTGATACATTTAAACTCTTAGAATAGCCCTTTTATAAATGTTAATCTTTGTTGTTGTTATAATCCCACTTTGGGATGAAAACATTTTGGCAATGTTCCCTAATTGAGCTTTTAAAAGTTCTGCATTGGGGGTTACTGGGTACTAGGCAGTTCTTTCTAAAATAAAATTTACTTCTTAATTGTTTTAATATGTAGGTAGAGGAGGAAGCAAAGAGGGATGATTGGCAAAGTAGGATTATAACATTTCTATAGCCCTAGAAATCAATAAAATTTCACCATACCTTGGCAGAGCAGAGTTAATTCACCAGGCTTTAACAGAAGGTAATGAATGACCTTGTCTCTAGATCTCAGCATTGTCCAAGAGAAAGATAATGTACTAGCTATATTAAATAAAGTAAAATATATTTTATTAAACCCAATATATCCAAACTATTATTTTACATGTAATCAAAATAAAAATTAATCTATTTTTCATTTTATATCATATAAATTATTTAAAATCCAATATGTACTTTATACTTAACAGCACATCTCTATTTAGACTAGCTATATTTCAAGTGCTTGCTACTTATTTGTCGCTAGTGGTTAAGGTACTAGACAGCAAGGTCTAGACGACCCACCTCACTTTGCTCTAATTTCATACTTTACAATTTACCTTTCAATTATTACCTCTGTTTTATATCCCACAATGCGAGAAAGTAGATGTCCTTACTAGTTTAATAAAAAGTGTACACTCCAATGTTTTAGTATAAATCAGTTTCAGGTGAATTTGGATACAGTGATCCAGTTATCATAGGTACTGAGCTTCCCTGTCTAAGCTCACCTTAAAAGATAAAAACTTACAGAGCAGGGAGAAAAATTCTGCATCACTGAAATCCCTCAAAATCACAGTAGTATCTGATGTCCAGCCTCACACAGCCAAACTTCTTCTAAATGAACACTTGTTGGAGTTAAATGATCGAAAGTAAAAGTAATTTAAGTTTCATCCTAAAGTCTAAGGAGATTATCAACTTTGCATCCATTTAATAATTTATTTGCACCACAGCAGGAAGTTCATAGGCAATGAGGTATAAGATTGCAGAAAAATACATTAAATCTTAAATTTCAAGGAATAGGCTGACTTTACTAAAAATCCAAATCTAAAGAAATCTGTGTTAAATCTCTGGCTACAATTCACATTATTGAAAAATAGTAGGCAGCCAAATTTCTAAGTCCTGGAAATGTTTTAAGATAACTATAAAATATAACACTTAAAAGGGAAACCCTTCAGAAAGTGAATGGGGGCATGCTATTAATAACAATGTATAAATTCTATTAGTTAATAATGTCCCTCACAACTGATACGCAACTGATACATGTGACCACCTTGTAAACTGTGATATACATCATGCTGTTGCACAAATGTTTTTTTATAAAGATAAGTTTTAAGGATAAAGGTTTATATCACTAGCTTCTTAACAAAATTCTAGATCCAATTTGGGGTAATGGATTATACTCAGAGAAAGTATTGGAGGACAGAATCAGAAATCAGAAAATCTCAAGGCATCCTTTCACCCTAACATTGTAAGCACAGAACAGTTATCTTCTCCCTCCACTCAATTCTGATAACACTTTCTCTCTTTTTAAATCCTGTAAATTACATGGATTTCAGCAGACTTGGGTTCTAATTTTAGTTCTGCTACTTTGTGACTTTGGATAGTAATCTCTCTGAGAAGCTCCTTTTAGACGTGAGTGATAATATTTATCTCATAGGACGTGTTAGTGACGGGGGATTACACATCCCACGGACACCGTAAAGTGAGGTACAAACTGACATCTGCAGATGCCTAGCTGTCTTCACCGTTACAAAGATATTTATATTTAAATCCTGATTTTTATCCACTATCCCTGAGTGATGTACTGAGTTCCACATCCACATTTTAGTGGCTGATACCCTTCCTAACATATGTTAATTGTTCTCTTCCTTTCTGCATCCACATTTACACGGAATTTAAATCTAGGTTTGCCCCTCCCCCTTTCAATGCCATGTGCCTCCAACATATAAGTCCCAAGTCCTTTAAGTTTCACCACCTAAATAAAGAATCTATGCTCTCCTCTTTATTCCCACTGCTACTTGCTTTTTTAGTGACTTGGATTCTTTTCTTCCTGATTTTTACAACAGTTTTCTAACTGGCCTCCCTCTCTTCATTCTCACAAATTAACAGTTCATTTTCTGCAGTATACAAGGTTGATTTTCTTGAAAGATAGATCTCCTTTGTCAGTTCTACTGACTGAAATCCACCAGGAGTTTTCAAAAACTTCCTGTAAAAGACCATGCTCCTCAGCATAGTATGCGGGCCCTTCATGCTGTGGACTTTGCCTACATCTATCTTTGTGCAAATTCCACCTTACATTGATTTTCTCCATATTGAAATTCTTGTGGTTTCCCAGATTTCTTGTGTTTGTTTACACCTCATTTCTTTTGAGAACACTGTGCTTCTGTCAATGAAAACGTCCACATCTAGTCTGTGTGGAAATCCCTGTTCGTTCCTCTAGACTTAGCACAAGAGGCCACCTCTTTTTTGTTTTGTTTTGTTTTTGTGTTTTTGTGGTACACGGGCTTCTCACTGTTGTGGCCTTCCCCGTTGCGGAGTGCAGGCTCCAGATGCACAGGCTCAGCGGCCATGGCTCACGGGCCCAGCCACTCCATGGCCTGTGGGATCCTCCTGGACTGGGGCACGAACCCGTGTCCCCCGCATCGGCAGGCAGACTCTCAAACACTGTACCACCAGGGAAGTCTGAGGTCACATCTTTGTTACCACTTTCTTGATATAGCCTTCTTCTCCCCTTTTTCTTTAATCTACTTACCACTAAAACTCTTATTGATTATTGTAATTATTTTTCTGTCCATGTCCCTTAATCATCTATTAACTCCTCGAGAGCACTCAAAAAATAATTATGGAATTAATGTATGATACAGGCTTCATTTTACTTTAAAAATTTGGGACTAAAATATAATAATATGCTATTCATATTTTTTGAAATTATTTTGTTTTAAGTGCAAGTTGGCTTTAATCCTAGCATTTTAGTTTTATTTCTTGATGTTATACTACATTGTACTCAAGAATACAATTTATATCACACCTGAACCAAACCAAGTTCATTGCTGAATTTCGATATGAATTAAAACAGCAAAGGTATGATTAAAAATTAAAAGCAAGATTTTCTATGAATAATCTCTCCACAAATAAGTGAGAGTTGATTATATAAATGAGCCTGCTCACTAGTTGTAGAAACATTTTTATTCCTGGAGAAGCTATAATTTGTGTAAAAGCAAATTGGTTTGTTTGCAATCATTTATTTTCTACTCTATCATTTATTTTTTAAATATGATAACCTAAATATCTAAAATAAAGTCACAGAAATAGACAGTATTTCACCATTCTCTATGTAACAATTTCACCTACACCTTATGTTATCTCTAGAAAATAGGTTGAAGTTATGGTAAGTGTTGCTGTATTACTCTTATTAGTAACTTTAATAACATTTGCAGTAAGTGTGGAAGAGACTATTAAGAAGTATCAAGATCCGTGTGACATGACATTAAGAACATGAAATCATAGGAACCAGTAAGAAGTGATAACATTTAAAAATATATGGACATTGACTCAGCCAATTTGTATAAATTGACCTTTCAAAGACACTTCACTCAGTGTCACTGAATCCATGTTTCTCTTTCTGACACATAACATGTGACACTGTGGTGAGGTACTGCTTCTCAAAGAGCAGCAAGAATGAATGTTTACTCACCTTATTTTACTGTGGGACTTCAGAAGAGGCATTTGACAAACTTCAACATACATTCAGTGATTAAAAACTCTCAAGAATAGGAAGGAACTTAATAAAAAAGGGAAACTATGAGAAACCTACTGCTCACTAGGTTAATGATGAAAGCCAGAATCCCTCCCCTCAAGACTGGGAACAAAGTGAGGATGTGCATTCTTTTTTTTTTTTTTTTTTTTTTTTTTTTTTTTTTTTTTTTTCTGTATGCGGGCCTCTCACTGCTGTGGCCTCTCCCATTGCGGAGCACAGGCTCCGGACGCGCAGGCCCAGCGGCCATGGCTCATGGGCTTAGGTGCTCCGCGGCATGTGGGATCTTCCCGGACCAGGGCACGAACCCGTGTCTCCTGCATCGGCAGGCGGATTCTCAACCACTGCGCCACCAGGGAAGCCCAGGATGTGCATTCTATCACTACTACCTAGCATTGTACTGCACATCCTCGTGTGCCTTAAGACAGGAAAAAGAAATAAAATCTATTTGTAGAAAGGAAGTAATAAAACTGTATATGCAGATAACAGAGTTGGATACACAGAAAATCCTAAGCAAGCTGCAAAAATGAAACCTAATTAGTGATTTTGGCAAGGTTGCAGAATACAAGATTAGTATTACAAAACTAAATTCCACCTCTAATTCTGAGAAACAAAAAATCGGAAAGTAAAATTTTAAAAGTACAATTTACAGCAGCATTCAAAACCATGAAATACTTGAGATGAATTTAGCAAATACTTGCAAAAACTGTACACAAACAAGTGTCAAGATAAATTGAAGAAGACCTAAATAAATGGACAGACATTTTATGTTCTTTGATCAGAACATTCATTATTTTCAAGATGATAACCAACCAGCACTTGGCCAAGAGATTTAATGTGTTATCAATCCTACTATTGACAAACTTTTTTGGTAGAACTTGTAAAAATTTATACAGAAAATTGAAAGAATTATAATAGCTGAAAAATATCTTGAAAAATAAAGCAATATTGGAGAAATAACACTACTGGTTTTCAAGGCTTACCAGATAGCTGAAGAAATCATGATGGTATGACATTGGCATTAAAAAATGCAAATAAATCAGTGATCAGGATAGAGGGTCCAGAAATTGACTCACCCATAAAGATCAACTCATTCTCAACAAAAGTACCAAGGTAATTCCATGGGTATATTATTTTCAATAAATGATGTTGGAACAATTACATATCCATATGGACAAAAAATAAATTGTATCTCTTATAATATGTACAAAAATGAACTAAATGGTTCACAGGTATCAGCATAAAAGCTAAAGCTATAAAATTTCTAAATGACACTGTAGAATAAAATCTTCATAATCTTCAGGTGGTAAAATATTTCTTAGGACACAAAATGCCTACACAGAAAATTTTAAAAATATATAAAACGATTTGGAAAAAATTAAAACTTGTTCAAGAATGCTTATAGAGCTGTTATAAAAATAGCAAAAAAACAGCTCCAAAACCTCAAAATATTCTAGGTGTGTTTCAGTCAAGGACCAATAATCTGTGGCATATTCATACAGTAGAACACTACTCAGCCATATACAAATGACTACTAATACAATCAACAATTTATGAGCTAAAGAATCTGGAGTCAACATGTACTTACGGTATTACTCCACTTACATTAAATTCAAGAACATGTATAGTTAATCTATAGTGACTGAAAGTTGCTCAGTGATTGCCCATAGCCTAGGGTTAGAGACTGATTATGAAGAGACAAGAGAAAACATTTTGCAATGATGGAGATATCCTGAATTTTTATTTGTTTGCTGTTTATACAAGTGTGTGTCCATTTGACAAAACTCTGAATTATACACTTAAAGTGGGTTTGTTTTAATGTATGTAATGTATATTCCCATCCTTGCGGTTTTCCACTACCCACACTTTGTATATCATCCCTCTGTAAGCAAACCTCCTCAATTCTCCTGTTTTGAAATGCCATCTGCTTCCTGTTCAGACCCTAACTCAATCTGATATACCTTATATACCTCTAGACATTCAAGTATCATCTATCATACAAGGCTAGGCCAATTTACTCATTACGTGTTTGTGAAAGAATGGGGATTCCTGAAAAGAAATGTCTTTGTTGTCAAAAAATACCTAGTGCACAGGGGTCACCTGAGGAGTATTCACTGCAGAGCTCTCTCTAGCAGGGTACTGTGCCTTCCAAGCACCATCACTAATTAACATCCCAAGAGCTTCAAGAATAGGATACACATTATCACAGATAAAATCCTGTAACTTGTTCAAATGAAATGGCTGTCTCTTTCTAAGTAAAATAAGCAATTTTAGGGGGAAAAAAGCCAATTAAAAACTCTTACCAATGTTTTTAATCTTAAAAAAGTCTCACAGTACCACATATAATGATAATATCATTTGTTTGAAATGCACTAGAATATCTAGATAATTTCCTTTTCTATATTTATACTCCCTCCATACTATCTATATTTTAGGAGCTCGTGTTATTTTGCCAAATGTATAAGTTGAAATTGATAGTCACCTGTGCAGCTACGAGCTTAATGATTGTTTTTCTCATTTTTTTTCTCCTCTTAGCACCATATAGTTTTATTTCTGAGAATCCTATCATTAGACAAAGTCTCTATTCCATTAATATGTGTGCTTCTCAAATATAAATACCTCTCAAGTAGAAATCTGCTTAGTCACTATCAGACATGAATATCATAACAGAGAGAAGCTTTTATTACTTCCTTCTAAACAGACAGGTGAGAGCAAGGTCTTATCTGAAAGAAACAGGAACTCATTTTGATAGCATTCTATTTTTTAAGAAGTATTTATGGAGCTCCTACTATACAATACTCTCCGTGCTAGGTGTAGAAGTACAGTGATTGACAAAAAGAGATATCCTCCTTGCTGATGTGAAGCTTACCACCTTGCGGGAGAGGAGAGAGACATCAAACACATCATCACAAAGAAGATACAGATTCACAAACTGTGAAATTCTCCCTGAAGGAAAAGCACTGGCCATTATGGGAGAGAACAGGGGTACCTAGTAAAAACTCTAGAGCCAGGGAAAGCATTTTGGAAGAAGGGTCCCATACACAGAGATCTAAGGTATGGACAGGAGTCGGTGAGGAGAAGTGAAAAGTGCACAAAGAGCACTCCTGGCAATGTGAATAGCAAGTTTAAAGCCCTAAGGCTGGAAAGTGGACTTGTCATATTTGAGGAAACAAAACAGGCCATAATGGTGAGCAGTAGGGTGAAGTAAGGAAGGAGGGGCATGAGATGAGTCTGGGGAGGCAGCCTAGGCCTCTTTCAGGTCGTGTTAAATGTATTGAGTTTTAATTCTAAGTGCAATGGGATGCCATTATTTACAGAGAATGCCCCTGGAAACACCAGAAGTCAATTGAATAACTATTGGAATTGATAAAAGAGCTCAGTAAGATGGGCAGTAATGTGCAAAATGCTATAAAAAAATCAGTAGTTTTTCTACATAGAGAAAATCCCATACTTAGGAATAGGCTGGGTTCTGAAAAGTTATATTTGATTATTCCAACACCATTTGTTGAAAAGACTTTCTTTTCCTATTGAACTGCTTTGTCACCTTTGTCAAAAATCAGACAAGCATATTTATGTGGGTGTATTTCTGCACCCTATGCATTCCATTGATATATTTTCATTTTTATGCCAGTTCCCACTGTTTGATTCTCATAGTTTTATACTATATCTTGAAGTCAAGTACCACATATCCTCAAACTTGTTCTTTAAGATTGCTTTGAATATCAACTACTTTATATTTACCTGTACATTTTAAAATCAGTCTGTCTATTTCAAAAAAAAAAGACTCCTGTGATTATGACTGGGTTTGAATCAGAATCAGATTGGAGAAAACTGACATTTTTACAATTTTGCATTTTCCAGTCCACGAACATGGCATATTAATTTATTTAACTTCTCTCAACCATGTTTGAATTTTTTTTTTTTTTTTTTTTTTCGTGGTATGCGGGCCTTTCACTGTTGTGGCCTCTCCCATTGCGGAGCACAGGCTCCGGACGCGCAGGCTCAGAGGCCATGGCTCACGGGCCCAGCCGCTCTGCGGTATGTGGGATCTTCCCGGACCGGGGCACGAACCCGTGTCCCCTGCATCGGCAGGCGGACTCTCAACCACTGCACCACCAGGGAAGCCCCATGTTTGAATTTTTTTAACCACAAATTTGGCACATCATTTAAATTTTATTCCTGTGTCTGTTATTTGTTTTGATGCAATCTGATGACATTTTAAAATTTTCATGTTTTAACAGTTTGCTTATAGCATAGAAAAATAAAATTGACTATGGTTATATTAATCCTTAATCTCTACTGCCTTGATTATTTCACTATTAGTTCCAGTAATCGTTTTGTAGACTCCTTAGGCTTTTCTACATAATCATTCCCTCTACAAATACAGACAGTTTTAGTTCTTCATTTCCAATCTTTAACCCACATTTTTCTTGCATAATTTCCTATACTTAATTTAAAAAGTTGAGGAATTAGCCCTAAAACTGATAGAAAATGGAAAGTCCAGAAATAATCAATGTGATCTGGGTACAAGTACATATGATTTGGCATAAATACTTAAATTTCAAATATCTGGAAAAATAAGGTGTTCTTCAATAAATGTTATAATTAGATAAATAGTTGGGAAAAAAATATTTTGATCTCATACCATACATTCAAATAAATTAATATAGACTAAAGATACAAATATTTGCTTAAGAAGGCTGGAAGAAAATCACTTTCATCTTGGTATGGGGAATAGTTTTATAATTATTATCCGGGGACTGTAACCAGGAGAATGTTAATAAACAAAATTAAAATTTCTTCAAAATGACGCTATACGTACTATTTAAAATACTATAAGCTCGAAAATATTGATATACAGCCCCAAATACTCTTAATATATGAATAATTCCTACAAACCTTAAATGAAAAGATAATTTACCCCGAAAGATAAATGGGAAGAAAACAGCAGAACAATCACAAAATAAAAAGTGCAAATGGCAAGAAACAAGAAAATGTTTGACTTCACTGGTAATAAAAAAATTTTAAAATGAGATGTTTTTGACCTTTCAGATTGACAAGAGAGAAAATTATAGTATAAATAATATATAACAGTACAGGAAGTAAGAAAATAATAAAATCCTCATTGAGGGCAATTTAGTAATCCAGTAATTATAGTTCCAGCAACTTATCTTAGTGAAATAATTTTGAAAGCACATTATTTATAATAATGAGACAGAAATAACCTAAATATTTAATGATAAAGTTTACTTAAATTATGTATCATTATATTTGAATTGTATGTGATATTATGTAAAAGATGATAAACCTTTATTGGATGAGAAAATGTCTAAAATACCTAAGTTCTGAAATAAGACAGGACTGAGATTAGGATACAGTTCTGCCATTTACTCATTGTGTGCCTTGGATTTAAGGTCTACCCCTCAATTTCCCCATCTGTAAAATGACAATAATGAGAATTACTTAATATAGTTGTGAGAATTAAATGAGAAATTTAATTTAAAATAGCAGTACCCGGCACTTAGTTAGTGCTTATTACAGTATTTTTTTTTTTGCACAGCCTTCCAGAAATATTATAAATATATGCATATAATTATGTATTGTTGCTAACACATTTAAGCAAACATAATTAGATTTATAAATATTACACAAATTCCATTTTTGTTCTACATATAGAAGGGGAGGAGAGTGAGAAGAGAGAGGGAGAAAATGAATTTCTAGAAGAATACACAATAAATAGTAAACAATGGCTAATACTGCGAAGTGGGAAAGGAGATAATGAGAAAGAAGGGATGTGGATTTGGACTTTTTATTGATTTCACATTTGGAGCTCATGGAAATTTTGAAATGAGTATGGATTATTTAAAAAAACACACACAAACACACACACAATATTAACTCTATCTCTGGATTGCAGGATCTTGCAAGTAATTTTGATGTATTCTTTTCTGTATTTTCCATTTTTAAATAAATTATTTTAACAATATTCTGTGATGTACAAAAACCCAAAGGTAAACAAATTGGTACCTCATTAGTTAAAACACCAACTTAGAAAATATCATGATGAAACCATTCTAAACTAGAACTACCTGAATTTTTTGCTGCTCGAAAATCATAGAGTTCTCATTGTTTCTAGTCCTTCAGTGCCAACTGAATTGATTGCTAAGAAAAATCAAATCCGAGTAGTGTACAACAATTCAGAGCACTTAACACTGTACTTCAAATTCAACAACGCACATACATAACATAATCGTTAGTCAAAGCGGCCCCTCAAAAGGGTGATGGTTCTGGAAACTTTGTTGAATTGAACAAAGGCTGTTCCTACTTTTAAAACCTGTTCTTATTTAGGACATGTTAGCTCCATGTTTCCTTCCTTTTCAGTTTTAATACTGTCCACCTGACATTTTAAGGAAGCAAATAACTTTATGAATAATAACTTCCAAAATAAATTGGTATTATAATTTACATTGGAGAACATAATACTCCAGCTAGGAAAAGAAATTCTTTTTCTATGCTAGCTAATGAACTAGATAATAATTGATTTTTCAGGTTGCAAGTTACTTCACTCTCCAAGTTCATTACTCAACACATGATTACAAAAGAGATTGTAACCTGTTAGAGAAAAGGATACATTAAAACATTATCTAGCACAGCACTGAGCACCTAGCCTATACTGGATAAATAATTTCTGTTAGATTGATGACAGAAGCAATCCCAATTCTCAAATAGCCATAGTAGTAAATTTGCACAAGAGGCTCTGGTTATAAAATAAAGCAACCTGTATAAGATAGAAGACAAGAGATTGAAAAGAAGAACAGTAGATGCTCCAGAAGATGCAAAGTGCTCTGGTAGTAAAGTTTAAGAATGATTTAGACCCATTTTAAAAAAAAATAGAGGGAGAGGTACTAGTTTTCTATATGCTGCTATAACAAAGTACCACAAATTTAGTGGCTTAAAAATAACAAAAATGTCTTATCTTATAGTTCTGGTCAGAAATCCTAAAATCAAGGGATCAGCAGGGCTGTGATCCTACTGTTTGCTTTTGGGGAGAATCAATTACCTTGCCTTTTCCAGCTTCTAGAGGCTAAAGCTGCCTTAGCTTGTGGCCCCTTCCTTATATCACTCTGACCTCTGCTCCCCTTCTTTACTTCACATCTCTTTTGACTCTAATGTTTCTGTCTCCCTTAAAAGGACCCTTATAATTACATTGGTTCCACCCAGATAATTCAGTATAAACTCCTCATTTCAAGATCCTAAATTCAATCACATCTACAAAGTTTCTTTTGCCAAGTAAGTCAATATATTCACAGGTTTCAGGGTTTAGAATGTATACATTTTCGTGGGGCCATTATTCTGTCTACCTTGGAGAGGGAGAGAGAAAGAAAGGGAAGAAAACCCCAAAATATGGCATAACTTTATCTAGATGTCTCATCTCTTACCTGTTCAGGTAACATAGGTTGAAAAGTTAAAATTAAACACAGTGACTTGAATTGTTCAACGTCTGTTTTCTCTAGATATCCTCTTCATGCTTAATCTAGTTGAATTTGAATAAGGGATCATTTAGGAAAATATTTTAAATTCAAAGTAGTTTAAGAGCACGGCTCTGTAAGGGATTAGAGAGCTAATGAATTAAGTGGAAACTAAAAAGCACATTAACTA
This sequence comes from Kogia breviceps, assembly GCF_026419965.1. Classification (NCBI taxonomy): domain Eukaryota; kingdom Metazoa; phylum Chordata; class Mammalia; order Artiodactyla; family Physeteridae; genus Kogia; species Kogia breviceps. The sequence goes on from NC_081312.1 coordinate 146,782,423, forward strand.
GAATGTAAATAGTTTGCATTAGATGCAGGAAGGAGGTGGGAGATTATTTCTGAGTCTAGAGACCCCAGGAGACCTTTTGCACTAATATCCAGGAACAGTCTATGTTCTGGAACTGGCCTAAATATCCTTGCCAGAACTTCTGGCATGAGGCCACAGTAGTTAAAATGTCTCTCTCATATTACAAAGACTGGCCCAGGCAGTCTCTCTGAATGTCTTTTGGTTTGTCCATTCATGATTTCATAAAGGCACAAGCTAAGGGAATTTGGTCTTAGATTCTGCAATCACAGGGGATGAGCCCTGGAGGGAACCAAACAGGAAAATGAACAAGTCTCTACCTTTCTAATGAAATTACCAAGAATTGTATTTGAGTCTCATGCCTGGCTTCACCTTAACGCTTTGAGTTATAGATTGTTATCTGGTATATGGAAAAAATCTTAAACATCAATTTGTCATACACACACACAGATTTACACACAGATTTACAAATAACAACAATATGACTCTACAATATGTAATTTCTTAATAGCTAGAGAACACAGAACAGAGAATTTTGGATAACCAACATAAAATTTATGCTTCAACCAAACCACAAATCCCTCTATGGCAGAGACATGGAAGTGTGTGAAAACAGTCAAACTTCTAATGATAATTGACAAAAGGCCTACTGTAGCCAATAAAAAATAAAACATAAAAATACCAAAAAAAGGAAAACTACTCAACCTATAAAAATATTACAATGTTTATTCCCATTGTAAGAGAAATTGTGACAGTATTATTAATTCTCCTATTTCACTGAAACATTTAATAAATATTTAAACTTAGGCTAGCTGCAGTTTCCCTGGATAAAATCATTAGCTTCAGGAAGTCTTACACCACTGTCAAACTAGGCACATATGCCAGGCAGCAGGTCATGGCTTTATGACTAATGCTAGCCTAAGACCTCATTCTGTGCCCAAATTCACCAGCTTATTTGTTCTTATTATTCAATTTACAGAATGACCCTAAAATTAAATATAGATCCAAAGAGTTATTTATAATAACCCATCAAGTGTGGACCAGCAAGGCACTCAATTTTGGGGCTGTCCTGCTACCCCCATTGGCTTTTCTTAGCACATTTTAAACTGACATATAGTAGTTCAATACTAATGTGATGTTACAAAGGGTATTCACTGATGTGAGCACTTAAGTTCTCATTAAAGTAATTTGACCTTTAAAATCTAAAGTATCAAGAAGCTATGAGAGATACAGATTTTGAAGAATATTTGAAATCGTGGAACAATTATTAACGACCAGCATGTAATGACCATTTGTTTTTTATATGCTATATATTTTATAAAACATTTACATATGCTGATTCACTTAATACTCATAGCACTGAAATGAGGTGGAAATTATAATTATTCACTTAAACAGATGAAGAAACTAATTTTAGAGAAATTAAGAAACCTGCTCATAAGTATACTGATAAATAGCTATTTAGCTAGAATTCCAGACATCAGAATCTTACACCAGACTTAAAGTTCATGAATTCCATTTCTAAATTTAAAAAGAGAATGAATGACTCTAGATCTTCATAAGTTAGTCTCAGAACACATCAGTCAAGGATATCTTGGAGTGATCAACAACTTATCACAGTTTCTATGACATAAGCATATGCTGTAACATTCTGCTACTTGATACAAGGAAGAAAGAAGTAGTTTACATTGTCATGAGGATATAACAACATTCTTCTTTCTTGGTCATTCTGTGTAGGTTTCTATATCCTATCTGTGCCATTTCCATTTAGCTATCAACTTCTACAGAATTCAATCTCTAATCTCTACACCAATCCCAAACTCTCACCCATGATCTAGTCCCTCATTCCTAGAAGACTACCCAACATTTATATTTGACTATCCACTTCATATTTCCCCCAGTTGAAGATGCTTAAAGTCATCATTTGTTCTGATAAAGTAGTCCTCATGGTTTTTGTCCATAATATTTCAAGTCTTCCAATTATCTGGTTTCTAGTACATATTATACACAACTTCCACTTCAATCTTCATGTAAACTTTATTTTTAAATTGTTATTCAAGTGCCCTCCCTCGCTTCTGATTGTCTAAAACTGGTGCTTCCCTCAAGGACAGGCTATGCAGGTGATACAACATCCAAGAGAAGAGGAAGGTGCACGTGGCACTTCCCCTGATTCTGGTGAGCCAACATATCCTTTGGGTATTTGGAGTTAGAAAATCAGTTTAGAAAACATAAAAACCCCATGCTTCATAGTTGATGTTCAAGGTCCTTCCCAATCTGGCACCGGCTGATTTTCAAAATGCTTATGTCCCAATAATACCCCTCATGAACACCCTATTCATCTACTAAAATGGATCACTAATCCCCATGTCCAAGTCACTGTTAAGTAGGGCCTTAAATACTAAGAGATCATTCATGTATATTTTGGCCACAAGGCCACCTGGTTTTTCTTTCCTATTTCCTATGGTCCCTTATAATTCACACACCAGTCTTATCCCCTCAACTATCTTCTCAGCTTAATGCAACATGCACAAGGAGAGAGACAGCCTTATATTTTGCACCCTCTAATCAAAAAAGACCCTTAGAATAAAGAATGCTTTTGCTCTTGGTGTACTCTCAATAAATGTACTGACTTATCTCCAAAATTACAGTCCTCCTTCTAAGTCTTTCCTCTCTACTCAATCAATTGATATTTATATTATATCAGAGTTTTACTGTGTTTATGCTCTCTGGTCCAATGGTCTCAATAGAATTTGGATACTAGAGAAACTTGGAGATTATTGTATCAGAATGTTTATTAGTTCTATTATAGCCTGCTCAGTAGTGAGTATGAGACAGCTAAAGTATAATAATAAGACACATTGCCATTAGGGTGATGTTTAATGGTGTGATGCAGGAAGGGTCCAGTTTCTAAGCAGTGGTCAGATCTGTCTTCAGCTCTGATTCCAAGAGGTTCACCCTTTCTGCCAGAGATAGTGAAATGAAAGTCTGCCCATGCCCCAACTTGCAATAGCAGGAAAGAAGAAGCTTATCTCATTTGAGATGACAAGGCTAATATCTAGTGAATAAAAGCAGAGAACTAGACTGTAATACACACTAAAAGGGGGGAAGTTTGTCAGTATCTGCCACATCTTCAGTCAAACATCAAAGATTTTTAGAAAAGAGAGGCAGCCCTGCTGAGTTCTATTTACTGTAGTTTCCTCAAAGAGTCAAGAGAACAGATTTGTATTCTATCCATTTCTCCTTTTCACTCTCAATTCAGATCAGTAATGGACTCTTCATTGTCTCTCTTAAGGCCCCTCTGTTCCCTGTTCCCTCGTCTTTGACATATGACCCTTGTATTTTCGAGGGGCAAACAATCATGTCTAATGAAATATGCCGAGCTAGAAACTGAAGTAGGAAACTACTTCTCCAAGCTTGAATCCATGCATTTTTTCAGGCAGAAGCCCAGAGAAGTACAGTTGCATAGAAAGAAGTATATTGCCTAATTTAATTCTCTTAACAAGAGTTTCTAGTGAGCAACACATGAGTTACAGGTGTGCTGATCTTAGAGAAACCACCATAGTGGCCATCTGGGGCAGCCAGAGTTCCTCGTCTCCTCGAGGATGGCCATCTCAACCCAGCAGTTTGCTCAGGGCTTTCCTGGGTTTAGCACTGAAAGACCCGTGTCCTGCAAAACTCTTCGGTCCCAGGAGATCCTATCTCTGGCCACCATGAACAAAGCTTTTACTTTTCCAGTAATGTATCACAAAACTATTCTATTTGTATGTGCTGGGTGAAAAAGGTGAGACACATTAAATGATCCTGTGAGCTAACTGTTATGGTTATAATCCACATTTTTCAAATGAGGCATCATGACTTACAGATTAAATGACTTGCCCAAGTTCACCCCACTAATAAATGGTGGAGTCAAGATTGAAAAAGAGGACTTCTAATTCCAAAGCCTGTATATTCACTGATATACCACATTTGCCTTCTGCTCAGAGATGCTGCAAGATATTCCCCTCCTCAGGTCCCATTGGCTGAATGAAAGAACTGAAAATATTCTTAGCCCTTACTTAGTGTTCTGTCTCTAGTGTGTACCCTTTGAGTTGTTTGTACTCAGTTGGGGAGGGCAGGGGCACTCAGTAGTTTTGCCCGGATCCCAAAAGAACAGCTCAAAGTCACATATACCCTTTTTTCTCCTTACAAGTTACTTATACAACTTTTTAAGGCTGGATAAGGATAGCTTAAACACACACACACACACACACACACACACACACACACACACACACACACACACACACACACACACACACACACACACACACACACACACACACCTCCTTCCCCCTACTATTCAGGTCTTAGTCTGAAATTCTGCTGCAAATCACTTTCATTACTGCTGAGCCAGCTTTACCATCAAATATGTCTAAGTCTGAACCCCAATTACGAGTACTGCCCACATACTCTCTTCAAACTCTGTATAAATCAACAAAGGCAAATACATACCTTGGCAAGAGCTTTCACAGATCTCACCACATTGATCAAATCTGAGTCCCAACTCTGACCCAGACAGGACACTCTGTTGTATATAATCTCTGGTTTCATTCACTCCTGTGCTATAGCTTTGGTACTTCTTATACTTTTATTTTAAATGTAGAATTAATACACATTTATGATAGAAAAGTCAAATATATAGAGAAGATATAAAGAAAAGCAAATATGTAAATAAACAACAAAAAATATTCCAAATCCCAAAACCCAGCAAAAGATAGCTATAGCAAATACTGTCAGCCCACTTTTTTTTTTTTAACTCCTTCTAAGCACTTACATTTCAATTGAGACAAACTCATAGACCAACTAACATATTTCATCACTTCTGACATTTTTGCTTTTTACCTATGTGAGGTTTATAAGGGACACTGTATTTCTCTCATGGTATACTTGGATTAATTTGCATTTCCAGAAGAAATTTTACACCTCCATTTTTTTTTTTTTTTACTTCCTATACTTGATACAAATAAATGCATCTTATTAAACTTGGGGATTCTTCTGAAACTTGAGATTTTGTAGTTGTCACTGTAGTTGTCACCTGGAACAATTATTTCAAGTATTGTTTCCTGAAGGAATCTTTACATGCAAAGATTATGAGGCAGATGGTGTCACCCTGTGTAAAAAGATTTATACTCAGATCATTCTGAGCAGCAGTGACTTCTACCAGTCTCTACTTTGGCCTTTCCTACCTGGGACCTTAGAGTCTAAACATCAAGATAATGAGGTAGAGTCCAGTTAGAGTTGCAGTGATGTTTATCACGGTTGACAGAGTTATGTAAAAGCACTCCAGACAAAAGACATGTTGGCTACGCCTGAGCACACTTGCTTCTAAAGACTAATGTGTATCTAAAAATTGTCTCTTGTACTTTTGGCAGATGAGTCTGTTCTGTTAAAAAAAACTATACAATCTTGTGAATATAAATTCATAGCTTCTTCCCTTCATTGTCATAATCATCTAGTAGTTATTGTTCAACCATTATGTTCCCAGAACAACTGAGTCATTTTCACAAGATGCAGGAAATATCTATCAAAGTTATAGATATTATTCAAAAGATTAATATATTTAATATCTTTAGTCAGGCATTCAAAGTTTCCACTTGCCTGTCCAAACCCATCTTCCACTTTTCTCCTGCATGCATTCTGACACATTATTGTCCAGTAAATTTCCTTGCCCATGATGTTAAGTTTTTGTACTGCTACCTGCTCTGACTTTTCTATATCCAATTATCAAAATCCTACACAAACTTCAAAGCCCAATTAAGTGCCATCTTCTCCATAAAGTCTTCCCTGATAACTCCAAATCAGAAATATCTTCCTTTTATAAATTTTCAGAGCACTTTATCCACTGGAAAGTAAGTCACACTTTACCTTGTATTGTAGCTGAGGTAAGTTGTTAATAAATACCAAAAATGAGATTCTGGCATTTTCATAGTAATTCCTAGTTTTTTATTATTCCAAGTACAGAGACTATCATATTGTAAGTAAAGGTAAATACATGGAATAACATTCTATTTTCTTCAAATTATGAGAAATATCTTACTTTTGAATACTATTTAATTATAGGTATACATAATTATGGTAGATCATTAAAAAAAATGGCCTCAGTTCATTTCTCCCATAAAGAGTCAGGGTCTATTTCCATGTTCCTTGAACCTGAGCTGAATTTATTACTTTTTTTGGACAACAGAATGTAGCAAAAGCGCTGGTTGTCAGTTCCAGTCTTGGCTTAAAGTAGCCTTCCTGCTTTCACTAGTTTTCTTAGAATCCCATCACTGCCATATGAATAAGCTTGGTCTGGCTGGCTGGACAGTGAGTGACATATAGCCAACTCTCCTCTGTTGCCCAGATAGTTACCATATACCCACAGACATGTGAGAACCAGCCCCTGTCCAGTGGACCATACGTGCCTAAGTGAATACAGACAAGACTAGTAGATTCATTGTTTGATCTGCAAGCCTTCTCTTTTGTCTACACCCTGTTCAGGTGTTGGTTCCTGAACTGAGCACACAGTCCTGAGAAGCAGCGGAGCTTGACAAGTGCGGGGCTTTCTGTCCCGTTCCAACCCTGCACTTCTCTCCATGTGCTCTAGAATGGCTTTCCCTGCAGGGCCCCTGCACTAGCACCACAAGCTTACTTAATTCGTCACTAGATTCAATGAACACTGACATTTTTCAAACATTGATGTTAAACTGTATTTGCTCTCTTCTATAGAGTCTGAGTTCAAAGCCCACATTTATCCCGAGTTGTGATAATTAGGGCTGTTGAGAAACATTCCAGGTCTTTAGTCCTTTCAGACACACGATAGGATTGCACCTCATCCCTCACCTTTAAAGTAGTTATTCTATGTGATTTGCCTTGTCCACTGTCATATGAACAGAAGGGAGGTATGTCACGTCCAACTGGAAGTTTTAAGAGAGAGTCCGGTGTGTCACATCCTAATTTGCCTACAGTGAAAACATGAAAGTGTGTGTTGAGACAAACCTTTGCCAGCCTCTTTCCCTGGGCAGCTACCAAGTACATCCTCCTCCCTTGTTTTATATGCATTGAAAACGTAGTATGGGTGAGAAATAAACCTTTATTTGATTAATACACTAAAACGGGGTAGTATGGTACGTTATTGCATAGTAACTTAGTATATCAGTCAGGATAAACTATTTATACTTCATCTTGTTATATTCAGTTGTAGTATGTGAAAAACCTTTAGATATTAACTCCATTATCTAATAACACTAGTTATTTTGCCCAACCATGTCACCCTCAAATCCTACAATCAGATCTTTCATATTTCCATTTAGTTCAACTAAAAATAATCTGTCTAATACTCTGGGTTCAGTCATTCAATCCATCACAAATTCACCTCAGTGATATTATGAAATATTACATATTTCTAGGGGATAATACAAAAACCCTTAGCAAATACTTTCCTGGAATCTAGATAGAAATATATGTACAACATTTATTGGATACCCCTACTTATAAACCTTATCAGACTAATATATAATGAAATATCAAGTTCAAAATATAATATATAATTACAAAGAACTGATATAGACTCAAGCATCATCTATTTGCAAATTATATCAGTTTGGCATAATAGTAAAGCAGTCAAGCCCTGGAATATGGTAGACCTAGTTCAAACCTCAGCTCTAATAATCACTATTACACCTTGACCATGTTTAATACCTCTAAGCCTCAGTAACCTCATTTGAAAAATAAAAAAATTGTAACATCTACCTCGAAAAGTTGTGATGAGGATTAAAGAAGATAATGCATAAATAACACATAGATATGGGCCTGTTATACTGTAACACTAGAAAAAATATTAGTTATTATAATAATTATGAATTTAAAACATCATTCCCATTTTTTAAATATCTAAAATGCTTCCTTATATTCCCCCTATAATATTTCATACTGTTTCTAAATGCTAAGAAAGACTAAAAACCAAGAACTACCTACTGGACATTAATGTAGAATTAGTCATATATGAGAATTATGGTTCGAACAACAAGCTGTTCAATATTTAAGAACACACTGTGGATTAAGCAAACCTGTTATTTCAAATAAGGAGTAATTACAAGGTATGGGGGCGAACTATTTTGTTAGCAGCGACGATTACTGTTTTTCTGCTCTACTCTATCATCTACCTATAAGAGAAAATCTCTATTATCTGCCTTCATGGAATATGGTATTCATTTATTAAAAGATACTTAAAACCCCATTCAACATATGCTTTACCGGGATATACAATGGCCAAGCTCATTTTTTTTTTTTCCCCTAAGACAGTTCATGTATGTTCAATGTACTCAATAGCCATATCAATTAAGTTTTGGAAAGAATCCTCTGGTTTAGGAAGCAGAGTAGTCATAACTGCCATCTTACCTAGACGCGTTATTTTCAATGTTTTTTGATTAATAGCTGGTAATTTTCTAACACTTCCTGTTGGGTGTGTTTTTGCCTGGCAGTCACCTAAAGATAAAAGGAAAAGCAGGCCATTTCTGAGGGGCCAACCAGTACTGTAGGCAACAATTCTGGAAGGCTCCAGGGTGAGGAAATGGCTAAAGGAAAGCTGTCAGCATTGGTGATGGCTGGTGGTGGCTATGGTTTCCTTCTCTGGAATGAAGGCATTATCTGCATCCAGGGCTGATATGGATGAAGAGTCATTCACATCTTCTCGATCAAAACCGTAAACCTATCTTCCTTATAAACAAGAGAGTGGCCTTTATGTGATGAGTAAAATCCTGCAACCCAGGATGATCCTGAAGTTGCATATTCTTATGAACAATTTAATAACAGAAGTACAAATGTACTCTGGGTGAGGAATTCTCCATGGACTGCTTTCTTGGCACAGAAAATGGTCTCATTTAGAGTAGACATCAGGTCTCTTGTGGATGGCAGAATCTTTTCACTAAAATCATTACCAGAAGATTGGAGAGCCTTATACAGTATCCCTGAATTGACAGTGGGTCATACTCAAGTGTCCTTCTGCATTTATAGTCAGAAAAAAATGTTAAGCTACAAACTCAGGCAAGGTGTCAATCTCTAACTTTGTGAACTATAAGCTAGTAGTAATGAGGTAACAGCTCCATTTTCTTAATCCTTTGAATGAGTTTTGTGAATTATTTGCAATATCTATGTAGGAAAAAATATGCCTGAAAGAAATGATTTATAATCCATTCCAAGAAAACTATGGCATCTCTAAGCCCGGTTTAGACTGTAACACTAGACACTAACAGGGTCTAATAATGTGGCCCTGGTGTTTCGTAGGTTCATACATTGAAGGAGTCAGTCTAGTGGCTGGTCTTTGTGGCTAACGTAAAAATGTACTCTCTAATGACCAAGATTTTCTCAATAGAGGTATTGAGTGCTCTCTGAGTAAGTTACAAGAGTCTAATGAAGCGTTTCAGCTCACCATGAGCTAGGAAACTGATGGCTGGTGGTAGGCCAAAATTAGATAGGCAGGGTTTTTTGGTTTTGTTTTTGTTTTGGCCAGGGGAAGCTAATGGCTTACCAATCAGTATTTGATACATGGGTTTTAGAAAGTTGATGGCCTTATTGATGTCAGTTTTCCTAGTTAAGAGGCTCTCTGTCTAGGCCAAATCTTGGTGTATAGAATATAACATTTCTGCTTGGCAGGAGGACTGCAGGCAGAGAGCTGAGCACTAGTGGACTTGGTATAATCCAGAGTCTGTGGTAGGGTTGGGACTGCTGTAGCCTCATATGAGATTCTTTTCTAGCTGATATAACTACCCGCTTTCATGATTATGTCTGACATTAGCTGTGAGATGCCAGGTTTCATTCTTTCTGTAATAGATTAAGCAAGACAACTCCCTTTATTACTTTTATAAAGAACAAGGCGAAAAAGTTTGTTCAATTATTAATCACCAAAGTTCTCCTTTCTCAAGTAGTAAGAATGGAGTTTATTACAGGAAATCTTTAATACAGTGTGCATTTATATCTAGAGTGTTCTAAAGTGGTAAGGTTTTCTGATAGGAGAATGAAAGGATAAAATTTATCTTAGCATAATTAGAGTAATATTTTTTATAAATTTTCTCAGTAGAATCTTCAAAAGTTTCTCCAAAATGGAGAAAAGGAGATTCACAATGCAAAACAAAGTGGCCTCCTAGTCAACTAGGGTTACATCTACTGTGAGAAAAATCCCCTGATGATTTTTTTTTCCTGTAAGGGCTTAGTAACACTGAGTTTGAGGAGTGGGTTAAGCTGCTTTTAAAGCTCAGAGTACTTCTCGTGTGTCTGATCCTCAAACCACAATTATTTCAGGAATAATTTTTCTTAAAATGTGGTAGACCTGAATCTCTTAAAAAGTAATTCTAACCAATTGATCAAAGAGACTGCCATTCTAAAACAAAATTAACTTATGAATAAGGTCCTAAATGGGCAAAACTGTAACATAAACTTTGTAGAAGGAAACCTAAGTAATAAAAGACCAACTCTTGCCTTTAAAGAGCTTAAAATCAAGTCATCAAGGATATGAATCTTAAGGTTATACAATTTAATAAATTAATATGTGCCATAGGAATGACACAAACAAGAAAACAAATAAGGTAGATAATATTTCTCTTTTGTACAAAGAGAGAAATAGAAATCAAGGAGTATATTGAAAGCCATGTACAAAAAGCCATACTTTACATTGCAGAAATGAGGAGTCATTAGACACATTTAAGTAGAAAAAGACTGTGCTTTAAGGAGATTAATCTTTAACAGTGTAGAGATTGGACTTAACATGGAGGAATAAATTGATGCAGGAAGATCAGCTAGAAGAAAAGCTTGCAACTGCATAGGTAAAAGGTGTTGAGGACTAAAACTAGACTGATGGCAATCTGAATAAGTTGAAAAAAGTACAGGCATGGTGACTGAATTGCTGTATAATTATGAATTGTGAAAGTAGATCCTATTTGCATCTGATAACCCTTATAAAAATTAACAGTCCTAATTCTAACTCACTTCTCTCTACATCTATAGTGAACTCCTCTACCAAAGTCCCTGGGGAGAAAAAGAGTTCTTCCCTGAAAACATTGACCAGAAAGTCAAAGAAAAAGGCTTCCATTTTTCTCCAAAGAGTGACCTGCTACTGTGAGTGAAGCAAACTTACTCCAGGGCTGTCATTTTCTTGGTACTTGGCAAACCTGGTTCAGAGAATGTAGGAATGTTTAATGCACAATGAACCACTGACACAGGGAAAGGTTTTACAGCTCTGGAAAGAGCCATGATCTAAGCTTAGGAGAATTTCTGGCCCTTTCCTTTAGAAGTAAGGAAATTACCTGAGGGGACAGGGAAAATTTTAATTTATGGGCTAGATAGGAAAAAGCAAAAAGTTTTGAGCTACCAGAGAAAAGACTGCTTCTAAGAGAAAAGATGGGTTAAGAGTCCCTTAAGAGTAAGAACAATCTTAGCTTCCATGTTAAGTGACTGATTTCATGACCTGACCAAACATGGAGATCAAGACTAGCAGCGGGGAAGGTGGCGTGAACACAGAATATGACATGCTAAAGTTTACAGAGACTACAAAAGCAATGTCAGAACTATGACAAATATCAAGAGTATATTAAACCTGCTATAACCATATATCGTACCACCTAACTCATGTCAGGTGTAACAACTACAACAAAAACCATGATTTTAATCAAGGTAAACTTAAAAACAAAGGGAATTGTTCGGAACTTTGGCTAATGATTAACTTATTCACATTCACAAAGTTATTTGTTCATGGCAATAATTGAACAAGCTTGGAAAACTCAGCACTTATTTCATTTATTTATTTTTTTCTTTTGCTATTTTACCTATTTGAAAGGGAGGTCAAAACAGAAGCTTTTCTTTTTCTATTTGTCAATCTCTGTGTCATCAAACTGACATTTAAAGACATCAAAACGTCAGATGCTGTGTAGCCACGGGCATGTATCAGTCAGATATTCCTCAGAGAACATCTAGGAACAGTTGGATGACAGCCTTCAGTAACCACACCTCCAGAACCAACTGCAGCCTGAGGCCAAACTCTCCCCAGGCTGCTGCCAGTGTTCAGTGAGTGAACCTGGGGAGGGTAATGAACTGCCCCTGTATGCTCAAGGTGGGACTCATCTAACAGACAGCCTCATCTCTGGCACTCCCCATTGGTGTGACTGACACTTTATTGCAGTCTCATGGCAGTTTCATTGCAGTCAGTTTAAGGCTTTTCATACCTAGTCCTCCTCCTTTCTCCTCCCCCTTTTTCAGGTATCAGACCTATATCATGGTCCAAGGCTCTTCTTGCCTACTCCTGTTGTCTGTCTCTCTACTTTATCTGAGATGTTTCTCCCCCAAAAGCTCTTGTATGTCTGTCATCTTGGTATGACTCTTAGCCTACGTATATGACAAAAGTTACCAAACTCCTATAAAAGCACTAAGATGTTAAATGTTAAATGTAATGACTTCACTGAAACAAGCATCTCTCCAGCCTTCTCTTTTTCTGGGCATCTTTTCTCTCTTCCTCTCAGTTCTTTTCCAAGAACCTGTCTGAATTTTTATTGTAACAGACAGGAAAAATAATAATGTTTGGCATGCATTTTCCAGCAACACTTACAGGAGACGTGCAGAGAATGAGCAGAAATCAGCAGCACTGTTAATTCCATTATCTGGTTTCAGTGTGTATAGACTGTGCTTTTATTGACACTTGAGAAGTGAGAGGGAAGGATGGATGTGGTTCGGCTCTGAACTCATTAGGGATGTTGAAGGCAGAGAAGTGAAGGATATAGTAGCCTTGCCCTGAAGCAGCAATGACTCCCTATTTTCAAAATCTGTTCCAGTGACAGTTTCCCAGGACAACAGAAATTTTAATATTGAGGATTACAGCAATATTTTACTCTACTAAAATATATATTTTAAAATATTGATAGGGAAAGGAAAATAAACAAATATTTTGGGAATAGGTTGTGACTGAAAGCTTGCATTTAAATGTACTCTTCAGGTTCTTCAAGAGGAACTTGCCTTCAGATAACAGCAAATTCTCTTGAAGACTAAAAATTATCACCTCTTTCCCATACCATCCTAATTCCAAAATCCCTTGCTAAGTCCTTGAAATAGGACATTTCTGGAAAAATAATGTGGAAAGGATCTAAAGAATTGAAATGAAAAGATGACCTATTGTAGCTAGACATTTACACAACATACACTTAACAAAAAAAGGTATGTAGATTAACTCTGCTTCTCTGACAATGATAAAAGTCCATATTCAGATATGAGTTAAGAAAGCAAGTTGTTTTCAAGTGATGGATGCCACAGGAAGGTAGGAATTTAAAGAACTGTAAGCTCATAAACTTAGATAAGCCTCTAAGACTATGACATACAAATTTTTTTTAATTTAAATTGGAATTCAACTTAGTTTCTAAAATAAACATTTTATTAGTTTTGTCACAGTATCATTTTTTTGTAAACTTAAAGACAGTATGGGCTTCCCTGGTGGCGCAGTGGTTGAGAATCCGCCTGCCGATGCAGGGGACGCGGGTTCGTGCCCCGGTCCGGGAAGATCCCACATGCCGCGGAGCGGCTGGGCCCGTGAGCCATGGCCGCTGAGCCTGCGCGTCTGGAGCCTGTGCTCCGCAACGGGAGAGGCCACAACAGTGAGAGGCCCGCGTACCACAAAAAAAAAAAAAAAAAAGACAGTATATGTGGGGTAGTGGGGAGAGAGTAATCCATTTATTACCTGAATTTTCTATAAATAATCCACAGTGAACTTTTGCCACAGTTCATTTTTATAACACATTTAAATTATTGTGACATTACAAATGTGAATATAATTCTTCACATATTTAAAGGACATTGAAATGTATGTATACATAAATAATAACTTAGTTACTTATTTGAAAAATCTCAGTAAAAATGATGTTATTATCCGGGAGCTTTAAATTTTAAACTTAAAAATTTTTATATGTTTAATTTAAAGAAAATAGCATGTGGATGTTATTTAACAAAATTCATTTGAAGAGGATGAGAATATTATAAAACATAACTGTGAGATTATTTCTTTGCCCCTCCAAAAAACCCTAAACCATATATCTAAATTTTGCTTCTATTTCTATTATACACAAATGTGTTCAAATTTCAACTCTTATAAAACAATTTAACTATCTATCCTGTGCATAAGCTTTGGTCCACACATTACACTTCGAAAATTGATTATATGTATGTTCTAGTATCATTTACAATAATGACAGAAATATTCTGGAAAATTCATTAATAGAAGAATGAACAAACATTAATGTTTTGAAATATTTACATCACTTATGAATAATGAAGTGGAAAGTTTTCCAAGGTATGTTGTCAAATAGTAAAAAAGAAAAGGTAAGGAAAAAGAAACCCACAAGTTGCAGATGAAATATAGTATAGTAATTAAGATCACAGACTCTGGAACTAGACTAACTTTTGAATACTGACTTTGCTACTTACTAGCTGTATGAAGAGAAAGGTTTGGTTTGGGTTGCTTTTCTTTCTTTCTTTATTTTTTAACTACTTTATACATCAGTTTCCTCATGTGGAAAATGGAGGTCAAAATAGAACTTACCTCACAGGGCTATTGTAAGGAACAAATGAGTCATTATATATGAAATAATTGTAATGATATCTGCTATTATGTCAGCACTAAATTAGTGCTTCTTTATTTACATATAGAATGGCCTAATTTATGTTCAACGCACAGAGACAAACAAAACTACTATTCTATATGAACTTATAGAACATATATATTTGCAGGCACACAGAAAAAGGCCTAACAACACACATGCCAAACTGATATCAATGTATCATTAGAGGCATTAAAGGAGATCCTTTGCTGTTTGAGTATCTTACATAGAAAATATAATTAATACATTATTTTGTGATTACATTTTAAATACTTTATACACTCATTAAATGGAACTATAAAAAATAATGGTGAAGATTACATTTATTCACTTATTGACATAAAAAAAAGGTTCATGCACATATTGTAAAGTGCAAGCAAGCAGATCAAAACACTATTAATTTTATTAACATGAACTCAGTAATGTAAAATTATATGGTTATGTTTTGTGTATGGAATGGTCATGTTAATGTTTATTCTGGCTAGGTGATTTCAACTTTGTTCTTTATATATAGATACATGTATAAATAATTGAACATAAATATACACAAATCTTACATTACTTTTTAAAAAACACTATGAAAGCTATTTTACTGTGAAAAGAAAGCAACAGCAAGGCAAGCTAATTATACCATCATGCAACATTCTGCACTCAAAATACATATGTTGAGACCACCACTGAGAAACATTGATGAACAGAATGAATTAGAAAGGTTATGAATGTACTTACCCACCAAACGCCTGTAGTGCAGAGAATTTGGAAGCATCTAAGTCATTGCCACTTACTATTCGAGCCTTAAACAAAAAAGGAGAAAAACAAAACAAAACAAAAGAAGAAGGCTTTTAGCATCCTATAGCTGTGTATACATGAATTTGGAACACGCGTCAACTGCACTAGACACGTAACACCTAGTATGACAGATGCTAAGCAGGGTCAGCTTCAAGTCAAAGCTACTGTGTTTTTGTGAGTGGAGGTTTTGAAATTAGCTGTCAGCATTCAGACAAAAGCACTGGCAGAGTCAAGGAAAATATCATATTCCAAATACTATTTGCCCTTAAAACTTGGTATGTGCACTGAAGATCATGAATCAATCAGAGAGATCATGATTCGCCAGACTTAAAAACAGATGCTGAGTTTGACCGTAGCAGACCCCTAGGTTGGCAAGTGTAAGCTAAAGTAAGCGAAGCTGGCAAGGTGTAACCTCTTCATAAATGCAACAGATTGGGGCACATTTAAAGGACAACCAAAGAATGGAAAGCTGGGATAACATGCACAGTTCACAACTAAAACAGAAGAACCAAAACAGATCTAATATGTCACAAACAAACATGTACAAAAGACAAGATCCCTCAGGAGGGAAGAAAAAGTATGATTTAAAACCTTTTCATCCACAGAACTGCTATCTGAAAGAGAATCAGGAAAAGAAGGAATAAATGTTAGATGGAGTACTTTTCAAGAAATCATTTAAACATATACATGAACAAAGTGTTAGTGTTATATAGTTTAAAATAATAAATGAACCCCAAGGGAAGAATGAGAGTTGGTCCTCACAATTTAAAGAGCTGGAAAATGTGCCAGAATGCTTGAAAAGTATAAAAGTGTGATTACAGGACTTAACGAAAGACAGTGTGTCATAAAAAGAAAAGAACAGTTGAAGTATCAGAATGCCTAGGCTCCAGTTGGGGCTCTGCCACTTACTAAGCACACTGGGCAAACTACCAAATTCTCTGGAGTCTGGAGTCTAGACCTAACTCTGAAATGAAGTCACTAATACTTTGCTTTTTGCCTCCAAACATTGTGGAGAGGATCAATTAAAATCAATATATATGAAAGTAAACCCCAGGTGACTATATAAACTAAAGGTGTTTTATTGAGGGATTATTTATGGCTTCTCATAGAACTTCAGAACTAAAAGATTAATCAAGTATATTTCATCTTGCAAATAAGAAAACTTGCCTAAAGGGGTTAAATGACTTAGGATCCCAAAACTAGTAAATGACAGAGTGGGACACAAATCCAGGGCTTCTGATCCCCCACCTGCTGCCCTTTGGATCCAATGTTTCAGGTGAATTGAACAAAACAGTGAGGGGTGGTTGATTCACAGTTCTCCAGTGCAACTTAAGATAAATCACAAGGTCAACATTTATCACTTTCAACTGCTCATGGGCCCAAGTAGATGAACAATGGGCTAGTGCTTTTTTTTTTTTTTTTTTTCTTTTTGAAACTCAAGTCTAAATCTGTAACGGTCATCATAGCATGTTCCATTTCTACCTTACATAGTGTTATTGATTTTTAGCATAAAGCTGCAGGGATTTCTCTATGAATACAAGTTTGCAGAAAGTTAGAGGTGGCATGACCTTACAGTTCATGTAGTCCAATCCCCTTATTTTTATAGATGAGCCCAAGAGACAGAAAGATTTCCCCGAGGTCATGTAACTCAATGATGACCTTTATTGATAAAAATCTGAAATATATTTGTTTTCTTGACTCATTAACTATGAACAGGTTAACATAACTAAATATTTTTGTGCAATATTTAAGATTTTACAATATCCCAGGGTTCCATCTTTGAATATAAAACGGGGTAAGGCACAATACAGAGTAATAAAGCAAATCTTATTTATGGGCATAAATATTTTTAAATACTTCACAAAATACAGAAAATAAAATTCAGCACAGTATCAGAATAATAATATATCATAGCCATGAAGATTTTTTCATAAGCATGATTTAAAATCACTGATGAATTTAACATGACATATTAACTGGTCATAAAATACATATCTGCATTTCAACGGGAACACACAAGGTATTAGATAAAATTTCAAAATCTTCCAAATAATTTTAACCTATTTAAAATAGGACTGGAATGAGTCTTAAGTTTAATATGCTAAAAACATATTTCAGAATCAACTTAAGTATAAAATATTAGGGCATCCCTGTTATTAAAAGCAAAACAAAAATATTCACTACCATATTTTAACTTAATTCCAGAAATTGTGACCAATATATTAAAACAGAAATAAACAACACAAATGTTGAAAGGTAAAATACAGAGTTATTATTTTTCAGGAATTACAGTATTATACCCTGAAAACAAGCCAAACCAAACCACCTGGAAAACTATTAGGATAACAAAATAGGTGGCAAAGTGAATATATAACCAACACATCAAATAACATTAAGTTATTTCCTACTAACTAGCAATAACTAGTTTGGAATGCAATGACATTAGATCTCATTTCAAATATCCAGTACTGTGACACAGTCTTCCATTCTAACTGGCTTCTATAGCAACCACTTGACTATATAAAGGTAATCTTACCAAAGTTGTTATTTTTCAGCTGCTAAATGTGGTAATACATTAACTTTTCATTCATTGCTTCATTCAATATTCATTCATTCTTTCACTGAATACATACTTTTATTAATTATCAATGAACCTTTGTTGTTCACTTTGACTCCTTTCTTGTCCCCATTTGAAACCTTTCTGAAATACAAATATGATGTCACTTACCTTTTTAAAACCCACCAATGTCACCCAATGCCCATTTGAAAAAATTAGATCTATATATACTGGAAATTCATGGCTCACCAGTCCTCATTCACATACTACACTTTGGCGACAATTAAATTCTTGCCATTTAATTTCCATGACTTGTCTTTTAAATGTGTGCCTTTACATTTTCAGTTTCCTCCCCTAAAACAAGTTATCACTTTCTTCATCCAGCTAACTGCCTGTCAGCCTCCAAAACTCAGTTGAAGCATAACCCTCTCTCCTGGAATCTTGTCACTTTTCAGGGATTCATGGTCTTTATACATGAGCACTGCAAACTGTGTATTCCTCTTGGCTAACCCTCAAAATTTTCCAATTTCCTTATCTGACATCCTTCTAAAAAAGTGTCTCAATGATAGTTTATTTAACCTTTTTGTCAACTTCCATTATATTCCTGACACACCAGGAGATGACTAATAAATGTTTACTAAGCAATGAATGTACAACCTTACATAAGCTATACAACTTTATTGAAGTATTTTAAAATACAAATAAAGAAAACTATTATTTCATCTTTCTGTATAGAGAGGATGAATTACTTTCTAACAGATTTATAGATTTAATAGTTAAAATCCGAATAGCAAGTTGTAACCTGAAATTATTCTAATTATAAATATAACTAGGTCAACAAACAAGTAAAAACATGTAAGATTGTTTTAAAGGAGATTAATGAGGACAGATTACACAAATATTAAAAGTCTATAATAGCTAAAATATTATGGTTGTGGCAAAATAGAAGATCAGTGAAACATAAAATATACCAAAGTAATATACCCTTATACTTAAGAACTTAGTGAATAAGAACAGACATATTATTATCAAAGAAAATGAGAAACATTAATAAATGACGCTTATGGGGGCAGAGACAAGATGGCAGAGTAGAAGGACTTGAGCTCACCTCCTCTCACCAAAACACCAAAATCACAACTGACTGCTGAACAACCATTGACAAAAAAACACTTGAAACTACCAATAAAGATATCCTACATCCAAAGACAAAGAAGAAGCCAAATGAGACACTAGGAGAAGCACAATCATGATAAAATCAAATCACATACCTGCCAGGTGGGTGACCCACAAACTGGAAAACAATTATATGACAGAAGTTATCCCAGAGGAATGAAAGTTCTGATCCGCACATCAGGCACCCCATCATGAGAGTCTTGCATCAGGAGGAGTCCCGAGAGCATCTGCTTTGAAGGTCAGTGGGGTTCTGATCACAGGAATTCCACAGGAATGGGAGAAACAGAAACTCCACTCTTGGATGTTGCACACAAGGTCTTTTGCACACCCGGATGCAGGGGAAAAAGTAATGACCTCATAAGAGCCTGGGCCAGACCTACTTGCTGGTACTGGAGGTTCTCCTGCAGAGGCAGGGGGAGGCTGTGGCTCACTGCAGGGGAAAGGATAATGGAGGCTGTAGTTCTAGAGAATACTCATTTGTAAGAGCCCTCCTATAGGTCACTATTTTCCCACAAGACCTGGCCCCACCCAATGGCCTGTATGCTCCAGTGCTGAAACACCTCAGGCCAAACAACCAACAAGGTGGGAACACAGCCCCACCCATCTGCACACAGGCTACCTAAAGTCCTCCTGAGCCCACAGCTTCCCAAAGAACACACCCCTTCACATGGCCCTGCCCACCAGATGGACAAGACCAAGCTCTAGTAACCAGGGGGTAAGAACCAGTTCCTCCCACCAGGAAGCTGGCATAAGCCCCTTAGACCAGCATTATCCATCAGGGGACAGACAGCAGAAGCAAGAAGAACTAAAACCCTGCCTCCTGAGGAAAAGAAACAGCAAACACAGAAAGTTAGACAAAATGAGACAGCAGAGAAATGTGTCCCAGATGAACGAACAAGATAAAACCCCAGAAGAACTACTAAGTGAACTGGAGATAGGTAATCTACCTGAAAAAGAATTCAGAGTAATGATAGTAAAGATGATCTAAAATCTTGGAAAAAGAATGGAGGAACAGACAGAGAAAATACAATAAATGTTTAAAAAAGAGCAAGATGATGTACAGAACAAACAGATGAACAGTACAATAACTGGAATAAAAATACACCAGAAGGAATCAATATCAGAATACTGGAATCACAGGAATGGATAAGTGAACTGGAAGACAGAATGGTGGATATCACTGCTGCAGAACAGAATCAAGAAAAAAGAATGAAAAGAAAGGAGCACAGTCTAAGAGACCTCTGGGACAACATTAAACACACCAACATTCTCAGTGTGGAGGCCCTAGAAGGAGAAGACAGAGAGAAAGGATCTGAGAAAATATATGAAGAGTTAATAGCTGAAAACTCCCCTATCATGGGAAATGAGGCAGTCATCCAAGTCCAGGAAGTGCAGAGAGTCCCAGGCAGGAAAACCCCAAGGGGGAACATGCCAAGAGACATAGTAATCAAGTTGACGAAAATTAAAGACAAAGAAAATAGTGAAAGCAACAAGGGAAAAGCAAAAATAACACACAGGGAATTCCCATAAGGTTATCAGCTGATTTTTCAGCAGAAACTCTACAGCCCAGAAGGGAGTGGCACAATATATGTAAAGTGATGAAAGGGAAGAACCTACAACCAAGAAAACTCTATCAGGTAATTCTCTCATTCAGATGTGATGGAGAAATCAAAAGCTTTATAGACAAGAAAAAGCTAAGAGAATTCAGCACCACCAGAACAGCTTTGCAACAAATGCTAAAGGAACTTCTCCAGGTGAAAAAGAAAAAGTCACAACTAGAAACAAGAAAATAATGAATGGAAAAGCTCACCAGTAAAGGCAAACAGAGTAAAGGCAGGATGTCATCCATACACAAATATGAAGTCAAAACCAGCAACTGTGAGAAGAGGAGAGTACAAATGCAGGACATTGGAAATGCGTTTGAAATTAAGGGACCAGCAACTTAAAACAATCTTGTTTGTATACAGACTGGTATATCAAAACCTCACGGTAACCAAAAAGAGAAAAACTACAATAGATACACAAAAAATGAAAAGGAATCCAAACACAACACTAATGTTAGTCATCAAATCACAACAGAAGAGAATAAAAGAGGAAGGGAAGGAAAAAGACCTACAAAAACAAAACCAAAACTATTAACAAAATGGCAATACGAACATACATATTGATAATTACCTTAAACATAAATGGATTAAATGTTCCAACCAAAAGACACAGACTGGCTGAATGTATACAAAAATAAGACCCATATATGTGCTGTCTATAAGAGATCCACTTCAGATCTAGGGACACATACCGACTGAAGTGAAGGGATGGAATAAGGTATTCTATGTAAATGGAAATCAAAAGGAAGCTGGACTAGCAATACTCATATCATACAAAACAGACTTTAAAATAAAGACTGATACAAAAGACAAGAAGGACACTTCATAATGATCAAGGGAACAATCCAAGAAGAAGATATAATAATTGTAAATATATATGTACCCAGTATGGGAGCACCACATTATATAAGGAAAAAACAGCCATAAAAGGAGAAATCTAGAGTAACACATTAATAGTGGGGGACTTTAACACCCCACTTTCATCAATACACAAATCATACAGGGAGAAAGTCAAAAAGGAAACACAGGCCTTAAATGACACATTAGACCAGATAGACTTAATTGATATTTATAGAGGACTCCATCCAAAAACAGCAGAATAAACATTCTCCCTATTGCACATGGAACATTCTCCAGACCTTACCACATGCTGGGTGACAAAATCAAGCCTAAATAAATTTAATAAAATTGAAATCATATCAATCATCTATTCTGACCACAATGCGATTAGAAATCAACTACAAGAAAACAAACTGGATAAAAACACAAACACATGGAGGCTAAACAATATGCTACCAAACAACCACCAACAGATCATTGAAGAAATCAAAAAAGAAATCAAAAAATACCTGGAGAAAAATGAAAATGAAAGCATGACAAATCCAAAACCTATGGGGCTGAGCAAAAGCAATTCTAAGAGGGAAGTCCACAGCAATTCAAGCTCACCTCAAGAAACAAGAAAAATCTCAAATAAATAGCCTAAACTTACACCTAAAGCAACTAGAAAAAAGAACAACAAACAAAATACAAAGCTAGCAGAACAAAAGAAATCATAAAGATCAGAGCAGAAAAAATTGAAATAGCGAAGAACAATAGAAAAGATCAATAAAACTAAAACGTGGTTCTCTGAAAAGATAAACAAAACTGATAAACCTTTAGTCAGGCTCATCAAGAAAAAAACAGAGAAAGAGGGCTCAAATACAAAAAATTAGAAATGAAAAAGGAGAAGTTACAATGGACACAAAGGATAATAAGAAAATACTACAAGTAACTATATGCCAATGAAAGGAACAACCTAGAAGAAGTGGACAAATTCTTGGAAAGATACAGTCTCCCAAGACTGAACCAGGGAGACATAGAAAATATGAATATGCCAATCACAAGTACTGAAATTGAAACTGTGATGAAAAAAATCACGACAAACAAAAGTCCAGGACCAGATGGTTTCATAGGCAAATTCTATCAGACATTTAGAGAAGAGTTAATGCCTATCCTTCTCAAACTATTCCAAAAAATTGCAGAGGAAGGAATATTCCCAAATTCATTCTATGAGGCCACCATCACCCTGATGCCAAAACCAGACAAAGATACCACAAAAAAGAAAATTACAGGCCAATATTACTGATGAACATAGATGCAAAAATCCTCATCAAAATACTAGTAAACCAAATGCAGCAATACATTAAAAGGATCATACACTATGAATAAGTGGGATTTATCCCAGGGATGCAAGGATTTTTTTAATATCCATAAATGAATCAGTGTGATACACCACTTTAACAAATTAAAGAACAAAAATCATATGATCATTTCAATAGATGCAGAAAAAGCTTTTGACAAAATTCACTTATTTATGATGAAAACTCTCCAGAAACTAGATATAGAGGGAATATACCTCAACATAATAAAGCCCATACATGACAAACCTACAGCTAACATCATACTCAATGGTGAGAAGCTGAAAGCATTTCCTCTAAGATCAGGAACAAGACAGTGATATCCACTCTTGCCACCTTTATTCAACATAGTTTTGGAAGTACTAGCCATGCCAATCAGAGAAGAAAAAGAAATAAAAGGAATTCAAATTGGAAAAGAAGTGTAACTGTCACTGTTTGCAGATGACATGATACTATACATATATAATCCTAAAGATGCCACCAGGAAACTACTAGAGTAAATCAATGAATTTGGTAAAGTTGCAGGATATAAAATTAATACACAGAAATCTGTTGCATTGCTATACACTAACAATGAAAGATCATAAAGAGAAATTAAAGAAACAACCCCATTCACCATCGCATTAAAAAGAATAAAGTACCTAGGAATAAAGCTACCTAAGGAGGGAAAAGATCTGTACTCTGAAAACTATAAGATGCTGATGAAAAAAATCAAAGATGACACAAACAAATGGAAAGATATACCATGAGCGTGGATTGAAAGAATCAATACTGTCAAAATGACTATACTACCCAAGGCAATCTACAGATTCAATGCAATCTCTATCAAATTACCAATGGTACTTTTCACAGAACTAGAACAAAAAATCTTAAAATTTGTATAGGACACAAAAGGCCCCAAAAAGCAAAAGCAATCTTGAAAAAGAAAAATGGAGCTGGAGGAATCAGGGACCCTGACTTCAGACTATACTACAAAGCTACAGTCATCAAAACAGTATGGTACTGGCATATTTCTGGCAAACCAGATATATAGTTGAATGGAACAGGATAGAAAGCCAAGAAATTAAACCATGCACTTATGGTCAATTAATCTACAACAAAGGAGGTAAGACTATACAATGGAGAAAAGACAGTCTCTTCAATAAATGGTGCTGGGGAAACTGGACAGCTACATTTTAAAAAATGAAATTAGAATATTCTCTAACCACATACACGAAAATAAACTCAAAATGGATTAAAGACCTAAGTGTAAGACTGGATAATATAAAACTCTTAGAAGAAAACATAGGTAGAACACTCTTTGACATAAATTGCAGCAAGATCTTTTTTGATCCATCTCCTAGAGTAATGAAAATAAAAACAAAAATAAACAAATGGGACCTAATTAAACTTAAAAGCTTTTGTACAGGAAAGGAAACCATAAACAAAATGAAAAAACAACCCACAGAATGGGAGAAAATATTTGCAAACAATGAGAGGGACAAGGTATTAATCTCCAAAAGTTACAAACAGCTCATGCAGCTCATCAAAAAAAAAAAAAAAGTAAAGAAAAATCCAATCAAAAAACGGGCAGAGGACCTAAACAGACATTTCTCCAAAGAAGACATGCAGATGGTCAACAGCCACATGAAAAGATGCTCAACCTTGCTAATTATTAGAGAAATCCAAGTCAATATTACAATGAGATATATAACATCTCACACCAGTCAGTGCGGCTATCATCAAAAACTCTATAAACAATAAATTCTGAAGAGCATGTGGAGAAAAGGGAACCCTCCTACACTGTTGGTGGGAATGTAAATTGGTGCAGCCACTATGGAGAACGGAATGGAGGTTCCTTAAAAAACTAAAAATAGAGGTACTACATAATCCAGCAATCCCACTCCTGGGCATGTATCCAGAGAAAAACATGGTTCAAAAGGATACATGCACCCCAATATTCACTCCGATTTTTTTTTTTTTTTTTACAATAGCCAAGACATGGAAACAACCTAAAAGTCCATCAAGAGATGAATGGATGAAGATGTGGTACAGGTACACAATGGACTATTACTCAGCCATTAAAAAGTGTGAAATAATACCATTTGCAGCAATATGGATGGACCTGGAGATTATCATACTAACTGAACTAAGACAGAGAAAGACAAATATCATATATTTCTTATATGAAGAAAATTTAAAAATGATACAACTGAACTTATTTACAAAACAGAAACAGACTCACAGACTTAGAAAACAAACTTATGGTTACCAAAAGGGAAATGTGGGGGTAGGGATAAATTGGGAGTTTGGGATTCACAAATAAACACTACTATATTTAAAATAGATAATCAACAAGGACCTGGTTGATAGCAGATGGATCTCTGCTCAATATTTTGTAATAACCTAAATGGAAAAAGAATTTGAAAAATAGATATATGTATATGTATAACTGAATCACTTTGCTGTACATCTGAAACTTAACACAACATTGAAATCAAATATATTCCAATATGAAATAAAAATTATAAATAAATGCTACTTAGAACATTGGGTAAATATTTCTAATACTCATTTGTACCTCATACATATATCATGAAGTTCCAGATGTATTATTAAATTTAAAGTAATTCAAATTCAAGTAAGAAAAAGTAAAAATAAAAATATATATTTATTAAGTCTATGGAATAAGAAGATATGCTCAAACTTAGAGGTAAAAGAATACAACAAAGAGAAACGTTTGATAAATTTATATTCATTTACTATTTTTATATATAAAAACAAGAAAATAAAAATATTTTTTGCTGAAAACATGTATATGAATATGTTCATTGTATAAAGAACTCTCACATGTCTGTAAAAAGTGACACTAATACCCCAATAGATACATGGTCAAGAATGTGACTAGATAATTCACAAATTAGAATGCAATGGTCAATAAGCATGAAAAATTAACTAGTTTATTAAAACTATGCCTAACCATGATTATAAAATTAGCAAAGTTTAAAATAATGATATTAATTTTAATGATATTGAAAATGATTACCAAGGTCTTTGAGGATATCATGAATCAGGCACTCTGATATAGGGTTGGTAACAGTGAAAATTATATTTGTCAGAAACCTTTTTAGTGATGTCTAGCAAGAAACTTTGTTCTGATGGATAAATTCCTTTTTCGGAAGTTGATGCTAAGGAAATTAATTTTGTTATGGACTGAATTGTGTCCCTCTTAATCCGTATGCCAAAGTCTTAACTCCCAGTACCTCAGAATATAGCCTTGTTTGGCAGTAGAGTTCTTGCAGATATAATTAAATGAGGTCATACTGCAGTAGGGTGAGCCACAATCCACTATGACTGATGTCCTTATAAGGAGAAATTTGGAGACAGATAAACACACACAAGAAAAACATCACATAACGATCAGTTATACTGCGAAGCCTAGGACCTACCTACCAAAAGTCATGAGAGGCCTGACAGATCCATCCCTAGAGCCTTCAGAGAGAGCACTGCCTTGTCAATACACCTGGATCTAGCCTCCAGAACTATGAGACAATTTCTCTTGTTCTCAGTCACTCGGTTCATGGTGCTTTGTTACAACAGCCCGAGCAAACTAAAATAATTTTAAATACTGAAAACAATCTATGTGTGAGGATATGCATTGTTTCATTATTTACAAAAAAAAAAAAAAAAACTGGACAAACATACACAGCCAAGTATAGAAGTGTGGGTTGAAAATTATGTTCTATGACCTAGATGCAATAATTTGCTATCATTAAAATAAATGCATTTAAAGACTATATAAAGATGTAGGAAATATTAATGGTGTATGTATATTATATATATGTATACATTTATATTATACATGTTACATATGTATGTAATCAATATTCACATTCTCACGATGGCTTTGTTCCTTGATGAATTGCCTTTTACTCTACATGTAGCTATTTTGCTTAGTTGAATTCTGGTTAAAATTCTAATTACATGCTGGTTATTCCCCATAATGCTTCTCCTAATGCTCCTTGTCTCAGAAGTCCTACCATCTCACATCAAGGCCATTTTGCAGTGCAGTGACTTGATACCTTTAATATAGACCCATGGTGCCTCCATCTACTTAAAGTGAACCTCCTCTATAAATAGGATTATAGTGAATTTTTGTGACTATATGTTTCTGAATGTCTCAAAATAACAGTTAATTTTTTTAAACATAATATTTATCAGGTGAACATCACTATTCTAATCAACCATGCTTCATGGGAACCTAGAAAACTAAAATCTTTATCATGTAGGAGTGCACATGATGTAAGTTTAATAAGCCCATCAGAAGTTCTTGTGTGAGCATCCCTGAGAAGGAAATCTGAATGTGATTTAGGCAACACGTGACCACCTTTGCCCTCAGTTTTCCCTCATATAGTGAACTAAGGTTTGACTAGCATGTATCTGAAGCCTCTAACTCTAAATTTCAGGCTTTTGTTTTTGTATGTATAATAAAACTTAACTACAACAAAATGTATTTACTCACAAACTACCAGAAAAATATTTAAAATTAGTATCTAATGCTTAAATAAGTTATTTATAATCATTTCATATTCTCCTAAAATAAAAATAAAAACTGTTTCTGCTCTTGATATTTTACCCCATAACACACCTTTGGAAGGAAATTTGGTAGAAGAGACCTCTAAATTTGTAAAGAATCTGAGTCCTAGAGTCATACCTGGTTTAGGAGTTTTGTTAAACTTCTTTGCTCTAAGGTTCTTCAGTGATAATATACAGCTTCCACTGGTAGTAATATTTCAGTATCTGCTTTGGAAATATGTTTGCTTTATTTACCAGCACATCAAAATATTTATCACTTTTACAACATGTACAATATATGCCTGAGAATCATGAAATGGGAGCTGAAAACAATTCAGAGAAAACACTATAATGTTATCAGAGGACTGTTGAGTTGCCATTAACTTTTACAGAGTACCTACTATGTGCTACATAATCTTCAAAGCACATTATCTGCTCTTTTATTGAATGCTTTGAACTGTCTTATAATGTATCAATATTCCTCAGATGCTGCCAGGGCAAAGGAAACGCTGTGAGCATGGCTCACATTTCAGTTCTAATTCTGGATGCAATAGGGTGGGTGCTAAGTGAAAGATTAATGCTTATTAACTCACCTTACACTTTTGTTCAAGGAGGTGACCTGAAAATTTGAGTCAAAAATATGAAAGATATGATATGGAAGTAAGAAAAGAAATCTCTCTCTCCAGCCAAAGAGGATAAGGAGTTTAGAAAGAATTAATAGGAGATTATTTATGAGTGGGTCTTTGTCAGAGGAAGGCATTATTGGCAGAGGGAAAATAATTTTAAAAGGCACTGAAGCTTGAAAGAGTATAGAGTGTTAGGAACTAAAACATGGGAATGTAAGAGTAAATACTAAGAAATAAAAGGTAGATAAACGGAGTTCATAGTATGAAAGTCTTCACATATCTTACTAAGGAATTTATACCCTAACTGCAATTTGAAATCACAAATAGTCTTCCAAGCAAGACAGTGACATATAACATGAACAGAATTTTCTTTTCTGTTTTAAAAAATCCAAACCAGTCCTTTGGACAAGGCAGAACAAGATGATATGGAATGATCTGCTAATTGATCCAGATATACCACAATTTTACACACATACACAAATGGTAAGTAATTTTTAAAACTTTAAAGCCTGTCTAAACTCAAAAAGAAGAACAAACTTGCAACATGTACAAATGAAGTAGAAATTCAGCACTAACTATGAATGAAATAAAACACAAAATTGCTTACAGGGGTATGGTAACCATTCATTCATTCAGCAAATATTAATCAAGTGTTCCCTAAGTGCTAAGCACTGTGCTAGGGACTAAGGATAATAAACTTGAATATAAAGATAAAATTACATAAGCAGTGGTGATATTTAAAGTGAAGTCCACATCACGCAATCTGCATAAGCAAAGCTAAAAATTTTTTTGAAGCTACCTGGATAAGTCAGGCAGTCAATACAGTATAAATTCACTCATACAACATAAACGAATGAGATAAAAATTGTCTATGGCAATGGAGAAAAATGGAAGTTTTCCATCCACTTAAAGACACACAAAAAAATTTACCAAGGAAAAACTGAATCACAGGCCTGTACCAAATGTGGTTTCACAATTCACATCAAAATTAAATACATTTATTCTTTTCAAATAAAATACTAGTAAAAACTGACAATGCACCTTGCCACGAAATAAACCTCAACATATTCCATGAAAGTGTTATCCTAAAGACCGATTACGTAAGAAATCAACAATGGGTTAGTAATTTAAAAAAACAAAAAACCCTCCATTTGGAAACTCATTAACATTTCCCATTAAGATTTACAAAGGATAAAAAAAAATGGTGTAAATCATGAAATGTGAATAGCTAAACTAAAATTAAGCATACACACATATATATATATATTTGTGGGATAACTCTGGTATGATAGAGTTGTAGACTTAAATGTTTTAAGCAAATAAAATAATTAAAACAAATTAAAATGCAACTCAAGAAGCTAAAAGGAATTATA
Organism: Kogia breviceps; assembly: GCF_026419965.1. NCBI lineage: Eukaryota > Metazoa > Chordata > Mammalia > Artiodactyla > Physeteridae > Kogia > Kogia breviceps. The sequence goes on from NC_081312.1 coordinate 146,811,939, forward strand.
GCATAACCCAAAGAAAGTAAAAAATCAGAACAGTAAAGGCTGGAAATAATAATGTAAAATTATTTTCTGAAAAAACAGGTATGAAAAAAGATGTTTTGAAAGACGTTAATAAAATTATAGAGAATCTTGCAGCTTGTGGAATGAAAATCACATTCACAGAAAGGCAGACAAAATGAAAAAGCACAGGACTATGTACCAGATGAAGGAACAGGATAATATCCCAGAAAAACAACTACATGAAGTGGAGATAGGAAAAATTCCAGAAAAAGACTTCAGAATAATGATAGTGAAGATGATCCAGGACCTCAGAAAAAGAATGGAAGCAAAGATAGAAAGGATGCAAGAAATGTTTAACAAAGACCTAGAAGAATTAAAGAACAAACAAACAGAGATGAACAATACAATAATTGAAATGAAAAATAAACTAGAAGGAATCAATAGCAGAATAAATGAGGCAGAAGAACGGATAAGCGACCTGGAAGACAAAAAGGTGGAAATCACTGCTGCAGAAGAGAAAAAAGCAAACAAAGAAAAGAAATGAAGACAGTCTAAGAGACCTCTGGGACAACATTAAACACACCAACACTCACATTATAGGGGTCACAGAAGGAGAAGGGAGAAAGGACCCGAGAAAATATTTGAAGAGATTATAGTTGAAAACTTCCCTAGCATGGGAAAGGAAATAGCCACCCAAGTCCAGGAAGCGCAGAGTTCCAGACACGATAAACCCAAGGAGAAACATGTCGAAACACATAGTAATCAAATTGACAAGAATTAAAGACAAAGAAAAATTATTAAAAGGAACAAGGGAAAAATGACAAATAAGATACAAGGAAATTCCCATAAGGTTAACAGCTGATTTCTCAGCCGAAACTGTATAGGCCAGAGGGAATGGCATGATATAGCTAAACAGATGAAAGGGAAGAATCTAAAAGCAAGATTATCCAGCAAGGATTGCATTCAGATTCAACAGAGAAATCCAAAGCTTTACAGAGAAGCAAAAGCTAAGAGAATTCAACACCACCAAACCAGCTCTACAACAAAGGCTAAAGGAATGTCTCTAAGTGGAAAACACAAGAGAAGAAAAAGACCTACAAAAACAAACCCAAAACAATTAAGAAAATGGTAACAGGAACATACATATTGATAACTACCTTAAATGTGAATGGATTAAATACTCCAACCAAAAGACAGAGGCTTGTTGAATGGATGCAAAAACAAGACCCATATACATGATGTCTACAAGAGACCCACTTCATACCTAGGGACACATACAGACTGAAGGTGGGGGGATGGAAAAAGATATTCCATGCAAAGGGAAATCAAAAGAAAGCTGGAGTACCAATACTCATATCAAATAAAATAGACTTTAAAATAAACAATGTTACAAGAGACAAGGAAGGACACTACATAATGATTAAGGGATAAATCCAAGAGGAAGATATAACAATTATAAATATATATGCACCCAACATATAAGCATTTCAATACATAAGGCAAATGCTAACAGCTATACAAGAGGAAATCAACAATAACAGAATAATAGTGGGAGACTTTTACACCTCACTTACAACAATGGACATATCACCCAGACAGAAAAGTAATAAGGAAACACAGCTTTAAATGATACAATAGACCATATAGACTTAATTGATATTTATAGGACATTCCATCGAAAACCAGCAGATTACACTTTCTGCTCAAGTACACATGGAAAACTCTCCAGGACAGATCACGTCTTGGATCACAAATCAAGCCTCAGTAAATTTAAGAAAACTGAAATGATCTCAAGCATCCTTTCTGACCATAACACTATGAGATTAGAAATAAATTACAGGGGGAGAAAAACGTACAAAACACAAAGACATGGAGGCTAAACAATATGTTACTAAATAACCAACATATCACTGAAGAGAGCAAAGAGGAAATCACAAAATACCTAGAGACAAGTGACAATGAAAACATGATGATCCAAAACCTATGAGATGCAGCAAAAGCAGTTCTAAGAGGAAAATTTATAACATACAATCCTATCTCAGAAAACAAGAATAATCTCAAATAAACAATCTAATCTTACACCTAAAGGAAATAAGAACAAACAAAACTTAAAGTTAGTAGAAGGAAAGAAATCATAAAGTTAAGAGCAGAAATAAATGAAATAGAAACAAAGAAAATAATAGCAAATATCAATAAAACTAAAAGCTGGATCGTTGAGAAGATAAAAAAAAATTGATGAACTTTTAGTGAGACACATCAAGAAAAAGAGAGAAATTGATACAGCCACTATGGAGAACAGTATAAAGGTTCCTTAAAAAACTAAAAATAGAACTACCATATGACCCACCAATCCCACTCCTGGGCATATACCCCGAGAAAACCATAATTCAAAAAGAGTCATGTATCACAATGTACATTGAAGCTCTATTTACAATAGCCAGGACATGGAAGCAACCTAAGTGTCCATTGACAGACGAATGGATAAAGAAGATGTAGCACATATATACAATGGAATATTACTCAGCAATAAAAATAAACGAAATGGAGTTATCTGTAGTGAGGTGGATGGACCTAGAGTCTGTCATACAGAGTGAAGCAAGTCAGAAAGATAAAAACAAATACTGTATGCTAACACACATATATATATATACAATTTTTTAAAAAAGGTCATGAAGAACCTAGAGGCAGTATCGGAATAAAGATGCAGACCTACTAGAGAATGGACTTGAGGACATGAGGAGGGGGAACAGTAAGCTGGGGCAAAGTGAGAGAGTGGCCTGGAGCTACATGCACTACCAAATGTAAAACTGATAGCTAGTGGGAAACAGCCACATAGCACAGGGAGATCAGCTCAGTGCTTTATGACCACCTAGAGGGGTGGGATAAGGAGGGTGGGAGGGAGGGTGATGCAAGAGGAAAGATAAATGGGGATATATGTTTATGTACAGCTGATTCACTTTGTTAGACAGTAGAAGGTAACACACTATTGTAAAGCAATTATACACCAATAAATATGTAAAAAAAAAAGACCATACTCACCACAAAAAAAAGGAAAAAGAGGGAGAGTACTCAAATCAATAAAATTAGAAATGAAAAAAATTTACAATGGATACCACAGAAATATAAAGCATCATAAGAGTACTACAAACAACTCTATGCCAATAAAATGGACAAACTGGGAGAAATGGACAAAGTCTAAGAAAGGTATAATCTTCCAAGACTGCACCAAGAAGAAATAGAAAATATGCACTAGACCATTCACAAGTAATGACACTGAAATTGTGATTTAAAATCTTCCAAAGGGAGATCAGCTAGGTGGTTTGTGACCACCTTCAGGGGTGGGATAGGGAGGGTGGGAGGTAGGGAGATGCAAGAGGGAAGAGATATGGGAACATATGTATATAACTGATTCATTTTGTTGTAAAGCAGAAAGTAACACACCATTGTAAAGCAATTATACTCCAATAAAGATGTTAAAAAAAATCTTCCAACAAACTAAAGTCCAGGACCAAATGGCTTCACAAGTGAATTTTATCAAACATTTAGTGAAGTGCTAATGCCCTTCTTTCTCAAACTGTTCCAAAAAATTGCAGAGGAACACTCCCAAATTCATTCTATAAGGCCACCATCACCCTGATACCAAAAGCAGACAAAAACTACCAAAAAAGAAAATTACTGACCAGTACCACTGATGAACACGGATGCAAAAGTCCTCAACAAAATACTAGGAAACAGAATCCAGCAACACATTAAAAGGATCATAAAACATGATCAAGGGGAGTTATCACAGGTATGCAAGGATTCTGGAGTATAAAAGAAATTACTATATAAATTACTATATAAATTACTAAGGTGATACACCATATTCACAAATTGAATAAAAACCATACAATCTCAATAGATGCAGAAAAATATTTTGACAAAATTCAAAACACATTTATGATAAAAACTCTCCAGAAAGTGGGCATAGCAGGAACTTACGTCTAGTAATAAAGGCCATGTACAACAAAACCACAGCAAACATCATTCTCAATGGTGAAAAACAGAAAGCATTTCCTCTAAGATGAGGAACACAACAAGGATGTCCACTCTCGCCACTATTATTGAACATACTTTTATAAGTCCTAGCCATGGCAATCAGAGAAGAAAAGAAAATAAAAGAAACACAAACTGGAAAAGAAGTAGTAAATCTGTCACTGTTTGCAGATGACATGATACGATACATAGATAATCCTAAAGATGTCACCAGAAAACTACTAGAGTTAATCAATGAATTTGGTAAAGTTGCACGATACAAAATTAATGCACAGAAATCTCTTGCCTTCCTATACACTAACAACAATAGATCAGAAAGAGAAATTAAGGAAACAATCACATTCACCATTCCAACAAAAAGAATAAAATACCTAAGAATAAACATACATAAGGAGGTAGAAGACCTATACTCAGAAAACTATAAGACACTGAGGAATAATAGTGGTGAGAGTGGGCAACCTTGTCTTGTTCCTGATCTTAGTGGAAATGGTTTCAGTTTTTCACCATTGAGAACAATGCTGGCTGTGGGTTTGTCATATATGGCCTTTATTATGTTGAGGAAAGTTCCCTAAATGCCTACTTTCTGCAGGGTTTTTGTCATAAATGGGTGTTGAATTTTGTCAAAAGCTTTCTCTGCATCGATTGAGATGATCATATGGTTTTTCTCCTTCAATTTGTTAATATGGTGTATCACGTTGATTGAGTTGCATATATTGAAGAATCCTTGCATTCCTGGGATAAACCCCACTTGATCATGGTGTATGATCCTTTTAATGTGCTTTTGGTTTCTGTTTGCTAGTATTTTGTTGAGGATTTTTGCATCTATGTTCATCAGTGATATTGGCCTGTAGTTTTCTTTCTTTGTGACATCTTTGTCTGGTTTTGGAATCAGGGTGATGGTGGCCTCATAGAATGAGCTTCAGAGTTCCTCCCTCTGCTATATCTTGGAAGAATTTGAGAAAGATAGGTGTTAGCTCTTCTCTAAATGTTTGATAGAATTCACCTGTGAATACATCTGGTCCTGGACTTTTGTTAGTTGGAAGATTTTTAATCACAGTTTCAATTTAAGTGCTTGTTATTGGTCTGTTTATATTTTCTATTTCTTTCTGGTTCAATCTTGGAAGGTTGTGCTTTTCTAAGAATTTGTCCATTTCTTCCAGGTTGTCCATTTTACTGGCATGAACTTGCTTGTAGTAATCTCTCATGAGCCTTTGTATTTCTGCAGTGTCAGTTGTTACTTCTCCTGTTTCATTTCTAATTCTGTTGATTTGAGTGTTCACCCTTTTTTTCTTGATGAGTCTGAATAATGGTTCATCAATTTTGCTTCTCTCCTCAAAGAATCAGCTTTTAGTTTTATTGATCTTTGCTATCATTTCCTTCAGTTCTTTCTCATTTATTTCTGATGTGATTTTTATGATTTCTCGCCTTCTGCTAACTTTGGGGGTTTTTCGTTCTTCTTTCTCGAATTGCTTTAGGTGCAAGATTAGGTTGTTTATCTTAGATGTTTCCTGTTTCTAAAGGTAGGACTGTATTGCTATAAACTTCCCTCTTAGAACTGCTTTTGCTGCATCCCATAGGTTTTGGGTCATCGAGTCTCCATTGTCATTTGTTTCTCGGTATTTTTTGATTTCCCCTTTGAATTCTTCAGTGCTCACGTGGTTATTAAGTACTATATTGTTTAGCCTCCATGTGTTTGTATTTTTCACAGATCTTTTCCTGTAATTGACATCTAGTCTCATAGCACTGTGGTCGGAAAAGATACTTGATACGATTTCAATTTTCTTAAATTTACCAAGTTTTGGAAGTTTTAGGCACAGCAATCAGAGAAGAAAAAGAAATAAAAGGAATCCAAATCGGAAAAGAAGAAGTAACGCTGTCACAGTTTGCAGATGACATGGTACTATACATAGAGAATCCTAAAGAAGATACCAGAAAAGTAGAGCTAATCAATGAATTTGGTAAAGTAGCAAGATACAAAATTAATGCACAGAAATCTCTTACATTCCTATACACTGATGATAAAAATATTGAAAATGAAATTAAGAAAACACTCCCATTTATCACTGCAACAAAAAGAATAAAATATCTATGAATAAACCTACCTAAGGAGACAAAAGACCTGTATGCAGAAAATTATAAGACACTGATGAAAGAAATTAAAGATGATACAAATCGATGGAGAGATATACCATGTTCTTGGATTGGAAGAATCAACATTGTGAAAATGACTCTACTACCCAAAGCAATCTACACATTCAATGCAATCCCTATCAAACTACCACTGGCTTTTTCACAGAAGTAGAACAAAAAATTTCACAATTTGTATGGAAACACAAAAGATCCCGAATAGCCAAAGCAATCTTGAGAACAAAAAATGGAGCTGGAGGAAACAGGCTCCCTGACTGCAGACTATACTACAAAGCTACAGTAATCAAGACAGTATGGTACTGGCACAAAAACAGAAATATAGATCAATGGAAAAGGATAGAAAGCCCAGAGATAAGCCCACACACATATGGTCACCTTATCTTTGATAAAAGAGGCAAGAATATACAGTGGAGAAAAGATAGCCTCTTCAATAAGTGGTGCTGGAAAAAACAGACAGCTACATGTAAAAGTATGAAGTTAGAACACTCCCTAACACCATACACAAAAATAAACTCAAAATGGATTAAAGACCTAAATGTAAGGCCAGACACTATCAAACTCTTAGAGGAAAACAGAGGCAGAACACTTTAGGACATAAATCACATCAAGATCCTTTTTGCCTGACCTCCTAGAGAAATGGAAATAAAAATAAAAATAAACAAATGGGACCCAATGAAACTTTAAAGATTTTGCACAGCAAAGGAAACCATAAAGAAGAGCAAAAGACAACCCTCAGAATGGAAGAAAATATTTACAAATGAAACAACTGACAAAGGATTAATCTCCAAGATTTACAAACAGATCATGCAGCTCTCAACATCAAAAAAACAAAGAACCCAATCCAAAAATGGGCAGAAGACCTAAATAGTCATTTCTCCAAAGAAGATATACAGATTGCCAACACATGAAACAATGCTCAACATCATTAATCATTGGAGAAATGTAAATCAAAACTATAATGAGATATGATCTCACACCGGTCAGAATGGCCTTCATCAAAAAATCTAGAAACAATAAATGCTAGAGATAGTGTGGAGAAAAGGGAATCCTCTTGCACTGAAGGACAGAACTACCATATGACCCCGCAATCCCACTACTAGGCATATACCCTGAGAAAACCATAATTCAAAAAGAGTCATGTACCAAAATGTTCATTGCAGCTCTGTTTACGATAGCCAGGACATGGAAGCAACCTAAGTGTCCATCAACAGATGAATGGATAAAGAAGATGTGGCACATATATACAATGGAATATTACTCAGCCATAAAAAGAAATGAAACTGAGTTATTTGTAATGAGGTGGATAGACCTGGAGTCTGTCATACAGAGTGAAGTAAGTCAGAAGGAGAAAAACAAATACCATATGCTAACACATATATATGGAATATAAGAAAAAAAATGTCATGAAGAGATTAGTGATAGGATGGGAATAAAACACAGACTTACTAGAGCATGGACTTGAGGATATGGGGAGGGGGAAGGGTAAGCTGTGACAATGTGAGAGAGTGGCAGGGACATATACACACTACCAAATGTAAATTAGATAGCTAGTGGGAAGCTGCCGCATAGCACAGGGAGTTCACCTCTGTGCTTTGTGACCAACTAGAGGGGTGGGATAGGGAGGGTGGGAGGGAGGGTGACATAAGAGGGAAGAGATATGGGAACATATGTATATGTATAACTGATTCACTTTGTTATAAAGGAGAAACTAACACACTATTGTAAAACAGTTATACTCAAATAAATATGTTTAAAAAAAAAAGAGTCATGAACCATAATGTTCATTGCAGATCTATTTACAATTGCCAGGACATGGAAGCAACCTAAGTGTCCTTCCACAGATGAATGGATAAAGATGACATGGCACATATGTACAATGGAATATTACTCAGCCATAAAAAGAAATGAAATTGAGTTATTTATAGTGAGGTGGTTGGACCTAGAGTATGTCATACAGAGTGAAATAAGTCAGAAAGAGAAAAACAGACACCATATGCTAACACATATATATGGAATCTAAGGGGAAAAAAAGGTCATGAAGAACCTAGGGGTAAGACACGAATAAAGACACAGACCTACTAGAGAACGGACTTGAGAATATGGGGAGGGAGAAGGGGAAGCTGTGACAAAGTGAGAGAGTGGCATGGACATATATACACTACCAAATGTAAAACACATAGCTAGTGGGAAGCAGCCACATAGCACAGGGAGATCAGCTCAGTGGTTTGTGACCACCTAGCAGGTGGGACAGGGACGATCAGATGGAGGGAGATGCAAGAGGGAAGAGATATGGGAACATATGTATATGTATAAACTGATTCAGTTTGTTATAAAGCCGAAAGTAATACACCATTGTAAAGGGATTATACTCTAATAAAGATGTTAAAATAAACAGATAAATAAAATAAAATGAAATGAAATAAAGAAATAATGATGAAAGAAATCAAAGATGACAAAAGCAGATGCAGAGGTATACCCTATTCTTGGATTGGAAGAATCAACATTGTGAAAATGACTATACTACCCAAAGCAATCTACAGATTCAATGCAAGCCCTATCAAATTACCAATGCCATTTTTGTTTACAAAACGAAATTTAAAAATCTTAAAATTTGTATGGAAACACAAAGGACCACAAAAACCAAAGCAATTTGAGGGAAAACAGAGCTGGAGGAATCAGACTCTGTGATTTAAGATTATACTGCAAAGCTATAGTATTCAAGACAATATGGTACTGGCACAGAAACAGAAATATACATTATGAGAACAGGATAGAAAACACAGAGGTAAACCCACGCACCTATGGTCAACTAATCTACGACAAAGGAGGCAAGGATATAGGATGGAGAAAAGACAGTCTCTTCAATAAGTGGTTCTGGGAAAACTGGACAGCTACATATAAAAGAATGAAATTAGAACACTCCCTAACACCATACACAAAAATAAACTCAAAATGGATTAGAGACCTAAATGTAAGACTGGACACTATAAAACTCTTAGAAGGAAACATAGGAAGAACACTCTGACATAAATCACAGCAAGATCTTTTTTGACCCCCTCTCCTAGAGTCATGGAAATAAAAACAAAAATAAACAAATGGGACCTACTGAAACTTAAAAGCTTTTGCAAAGCAAACAAACTATAAACAAGACAAAAATACAACTCTCAGCATGGAAGAAAATATTTGCAAATGAATCATTGGACAAAGGATTAATCTCCAAAATATATAAACAGCTCATGCAGCTCAATATTAAAAAAACAAACAACCCAATCCAAAAATGGGCAGAAGATGTAAATAGAGTTTTCTCCAAAGACATACAGATGGCCAAGAAGCACATGAAAAGCTGCTCAAGATCACTAATTATTAGAGAAATGCAAATCAAGACTGCAATGAGGTAACACTTCACACTCTTTAGAATGAGTATCATCAGAAAATCTACAAACTACAAATGTTGGAGAAGGTGTGGAGAAAAGGGAACCCTCTTGCACTGTTGATGGGAATGTAAATTGATACAGCTATGTCCTCAATACGGAGAACAGTATGGAGGTTCCTTAGAAAACTAAATATAGAATTACCATATGTCACACCAATCCCAGTACTGGGTATATACCCAGAGAAAACCATAATTCAAAAAGACACATGCACCCCAGTGTTCACTGCAGTACTATTTACAATAGCCAAGTCATGGAAGCAACCTAACTTCCCATCGACAGACGAATGGATAAAAAGGATGTGGTACATATATACAATGGAATATTACGCAGCTACAAAAAGGAACGGAATTGGATCATTTGTAGAGATGAGGATGTACCTAGAGACTGTCATAAACAGTGAAGTAAGCCAGAAAGCAAAGAAAAATATCATATATTAACACATATATGTGGATTCTAGAAAAATGGTACAGATGAACTGGTTTGCAAGGCAGAAATAGAGACAGAGATGTAGAGAACAAACGTTTGGACACCAAGTGGGGCGGGGGGGGCGGTGGTGGGATGAATTTGGAGATTGAGATTGACATATATACACTAATATGTATAAAATGGATAACTAGTAAGAACCTGCTGTATAAAAAAAATTTTAAAATGAAAAATTTTTAGTAAGAGTATAAATCTTAACCAAGGCTGATTACAAAAAGTAATGTACATTTGAACAATATTATGTAAAAGAGATATAACCAAAGATGAAGTGGAGATTTTAAAAGTTTAAGAGTGTGCTATAAACATCTTTATGTCAATCAAAGTTAAAACTTCAAGAAATGGGTAATTTTCTAAAAACATTGTTACCAAAATATGAATTTTCTAAGACAACCTACCACAATTTATACAAAATACAAAAACTAAACAAATCAACAATTACTAAGAAATGCTGAATCAGTAGGAAAATCTCCAAGAAAGAATACCAAATTTTACAAAGTTTGTATAAAACAGATAATAAAAATATACTGATAATATAAACCTAACTACAGAAGTTTATATCATGTACTTCCACAGTCACATAGAATACATAGTATGGAAATAGAAGGAAATGTATCCAATTAATTTTCTGAAGCTACAATAAGCTTGATATTGCCATCAGAAAAGATGCTCAACATCACTAATTATTGGAGAAATGCTAATCAAAACTGCAGTGAGGTATCACCTTACACCAGTCAGAATGCCATTATCAAAAAATCTATAAAAAAATAAATGCTGGAAAGGGTGTGGAGAAGAGGGAACCCTCATACACTGCTGGTGGGAATGTAAATTGGTACAGCCATTATGGAGAACAGTATGAAGGTTCCTTAAAAAACTAAAAATAGCATTACCATATGACACAGCAATCCCACTCCTGGGCATATACCCAGAGAAAACCATAATTTGAAAAGATAAATGTGCCCCAATGTTCACTACAGCTCTATTCGCAATAGTCAGGGCATGGAAGCAACCTAAACGTCCATTGACAGAGGAATGGATAAAGAAAATGTTGTACATATATACAATGGAATATTCCATATATAAAAAAATAACAAAATAATGCCATATGCAGCAATATGGATGGACGTAGAGATTGTCACATTGAGTGAAGTAAGTCAGACACAGAAAGACAAATATCATATAATGTCGCTTATATGTGGAATCTAAAAAGAAGGGTACAACTGAACTTATTTACAAAACAGAAGTAGAATCACAGATGTAGAAAACAAATTTATTGTCACCAGGGTGGGACGGAAATTAAATTGGGAGATTGGGACTGCCATATACATACTACTACATATAAAATGGATAACTAATAAGACCCTACTGTAGAGCACACGGAACTCTGCTCAATACTCTGTAGTGGCCTAAAAAAATTAATAATTTTTTTTTAAGTGAAAGGAAAAGCTACAGATTGAGAAAAATATATATGAAAATCATTTCTATCATTCATATATGTGTATGCAAGCATATATGTATGTATATATGTACATATGTAGGTATACATATTTAAATATATCCATATATTTGTGAATTTATATCTAAAATACTAAGACAATACAATTTAAAATTGGACAAAATATTTGAACAGACAGTTCACAAAAGAAAATATATGCATGACCAAAAGGCACACAAAAATATGATCATCATTAATCACTGGGGAAATCAAAGTTCAAGCTAAAAATTAACTCTATATTTGGTTGCAGAAAAATGTGAAATTTACCTACGGCAATTTTCTACTCATACCAAATTAAAAAGCATGAGTCGACATCTTATAACAAACGGTTTGGCAGATATTTTCTTGGCTTTAAAATGTTTTTTTATATATACATATAAATGTAATGAGAATACTATGACCCATCCTGTAGAATGACAAAAATTAAAAAGACTGGCAACAAGTGTTGACAAGTATGGGAAGCAACTCAAACTTGCTTACACTGCAGGTGAGAATGTAAAATGCTACAATCACACTGGAAAACATGATGTTTACTTCTCAAAAATTTAAACATACACTTACCATATGACCCAGGCATTCTGCTATTTGAAAGCAAAGTGAAAACTTATGGCCACACAGACTTACACACAAAAATTCAGAGCAGCTTTATTAATAGCTAAACACTAGAAACAACACAAATAGCAAGCAACAGAGCAATAAGTAAACAAATTTTGCTACATCCAAAAAACAAGCAATACATTGCTGTTACAGACAAGCACATAGATAGATCTCAATAATACTAGGCTGAGTGTAAGAAACCAGTCACACAAATATGTACACTGCATTATTCCACTCCTCTCTAGTTCAAGACTAATTTATAGTACTTAGGATCAGATAAGCAGTTGCCTAGTATAGCAGGCTGGGGTATTGCCTGCAAAGGGCATGAGGGAACTTTCTGTGTTGCTGGACATTTTTCTCTATCTTGATCGTGAAGTGGGTTAGATGGGTGTAAACAGATGTAATGGTTTACAGATCAAATTACACAATTAAAATGGGTATATTTTATATAGGGAGCTTATAACTCAATAAAGTTGATGTAAAAAGCCCATCAGTACAATTCACCACATTAAAGTATTGAAGCAAAAAGAAAAATCTCATTATATACAGGAAACTAATAAAATTAAACATTCATTAATTGCCAGAAGCAAAGAATCAGAAGAAAGCAAAACCATATTAAATTAAGAGTCTTCAGCAATTCCCTTACCTTGATAAAAGATGTTTATTAAAAACATAACATACCATACATAAATGATGAAACTTTAGGTCAGGAGTCAGGTACATATTCCTGCTATCATTTCTATAATTTAACACAGTATTCCAAAGACCTCACTAAAGTGTGCAAGGAAAAAAAAAATTGTTTACAAACACTACTACTAACTACGTAAAAGTCCGAAAGAACCTATAGATAAACTATTAAAACTAGTAAGAATGTTCATTCTGGTCACTCCCTATAAAAATCAACATACAAAATGAAATACCACGTTTATATTTTAATGAGAACAAACTAGGATATACCAAAAAATTTTTATTCATAATAGTATAAGAATAACATGTCTATAAGAGCATCTAACAAAATAAGTTTAAGATCTTTACAAAGGAAATTATAAAAACATTTCTGAAAGAGATAAAAGACATAGATAAATAGAAAACTATATAATTTTATGGGTAAGAAAACTCAGTACCTAAAGGTATAATCTCCTAAAATTAATATGTAAAGACTGTGCACATGGAATCAATACTATAATAAGACGTTTTCATAGACTTCTATAAAACACATCTAAAATTTAGGTCAAAAAATAAAATTTAAGAGTAGCCAAGACAACACTGTGAAAAGGAGTATATAACATTGCCCTACAAATAGCAAGAGTAATTAAAAAGCTATGAAAATTAGTACAGTGTAATACTGTCACAAAACATATTTTTAAAACATTGGAATCAGAGAGTTCCAAAATACACAAACACACATATACATGTAGACTTATATATAAAAGAAATAGCAATGCAAAACCATGAGGAATTAATGAAGTTGCCATAAGTGGTTTTCCACAAAGAGAAATCACATTCCTTGACTTCAGACTGTATTGCAAAGCTACAGTAAGCAAAACATCATGGTACTGGCATTAAAACAGACACATAGATCAATCAAACAGGATAGAGAGCTGAGAAATAAACACATGAACTTATGGTCACTTAATCTATGACAAAGAAGGCAAGAATATACAATGGAGAAAAAACAGTCTCTTTAAGTGGTACTGGGAAAATTGGACAGCTACATGTAAAAGAATGAAATTAGAACATTGCCTAACACCATACACAACAATAAACTCAAAATGAATTAAAGACCTAAATGTAAGACTGGATACTACAAAACCCCTACAGGAAAACATAGGCAGAACACTCTGACATAAACTGCAGCAGTATCTTTTTGGATCCACCTCCTAAAGTAAATAAAAGCAAAAAATAAACAAATGGGACCTAAGTAAACTTGAAAGTTTTTGCACTGCAAAGAAAACCATCAACAAAATGCAAAGAACATACTGAATGGGAGAAAATATTTGCAAATGATATGACCGGTAAGGGATTAATATCCAACATATATAAAAAACTCATACAACTCAACAACAAAAAAACAAACAACCTGATTAAAAAATGGGCAGAAGAACTGAAAAGACGTTTCTCCAAAGAAGTCATACAGATGGCCAACAGGCACATGAAAAGATGCTCAACGTTGCTCATCATCAGGGAAATGCTAATCAAAACCATGATGAGATATCATCTCACCTGTCAGAATGGCTATCATCAAAAAGATTTCAAATAACAAATGTTGGAGAGGATGTGGAGAAAGGGAACCCTTGTATACTGTTGGTGGGAATGTAAATTGGTGCACTCACTGTGGAAAACAGTATGGAGGTTTCTCAAGAAACTAAAAATAGAACTACCACATAATCCAACAATTCCACTCCTGTGTATATATCTGGAAAAAAATTAAAACACTAATTCAAAGAAATACAGGCAGGCCAATGTTCATAGCAGCACTATTTACAATAGCTAAGATATGGAAGCAACCCAAGTGACCATCTACAGATGATTGGATTAAGAAAATGTGGTATATATACACACAATGGAACATTACTCAGAAATACTGCTATTTGCAGAAACGTGGATGGACCTAGAGAATATTACGTTGAGTGAAATATGTCAGAGAAAAAAATTGTTTATGACATTACTTATACATGAAATCTAAAAAAATACAAATATATATAGCAAAACAGAAACAAATTCACAGATATAGAAAACAAACCTGAGGTTACCAAAGGGGAGAAGGAAGGGTGTATGGACAAATTAGGGGTATGGGATTAAGAGATACAAAATACTATGTATAAAATAAGTAAGCAACAAGGATATACTACATAGCACAGGGAATTATAGCCATTATCTTCTAATAACCTAGAATGGAGTATAATCTGAAAAAATACTGAATAATTATCCTGAAACTTACATAATATTGTGATCAATTATACTTCAATTAAGATAAAGAGAAAAATCATTTTTTGCAAAACAGTTAACAATCTAACACAGCCATTTTAAAGGACATTTTTGGAAATTTCAAAATAAAAATAGAATATAAAATTGTACTTTAGAAAAACAAGATGTGGTGTGTGTGTGTGTGTGTATATATATACATATATACACACACACATGCATATATATATATTCACATACATACATACACACAGGATTACTCAGCCATAGAAAAGAAAGATATTCTGCCATTTGCAGCAACACAGAATGACCTAGAGAGTATTATGCTTAGTGAAATATGTCAGAGAAAGAAAAATACTGTATGATATCACTTACGTATGGAATCTAAAAAGTAAAATAACATGAATGTATATAGCAAAACAAAAACAAACTAATGATACAGAAAAAAAAAAACTACTGGCAACCAGTGGGAGATGGAAGCAAGTGGCAAGATAGAGGTATGAGATTAAGAGCTACAACTATTATGTACAAAATAGATAAGCAACAAGGATACATTGTATAGCACAGAGAATTATAGTCATTATTTTATAGTAAATTTTAATGAAATATATAAAAATACTAAATCACTATGCTGTACACCTGAAACTAATACTTTAAATCAGCTATACTTCCATTAAAAACAATATTAGATTCATTTCTCAAAACATGTGTGAACACATTTTTGGTTCATTGAAACCTAAATGTGAAGAAAACCTCTATTTAAAATATAGAATATATTTTATATAGTCTCATGAGAAAAAATTTTAGATAAGACACAGAAAGCATAAATTACAAAGGATAAGAATAATGAATTTATCACCTCAAAAGTAAAAGAGAGACAACAAAAACATCATGAAAGAGCTGGAGAAGATATTTGCAATACACAGAGGATCAGCTTAGCATCCTTAATAAAAGAACTTGAACAACAACCCAGTAGAAAAATAGAAAGTGCATTTCAACATGCAATTCATTAAGAGGAAATTTGAATTAACAATAAACATAGGAAAAGATGCTCAAAGTCTTCAACTATGAGGATTGTGCAAATTAATATGGCAGTGATATATTATTTCCCAACCACTGAAATGGAAAAAAATAGCATCTAAGACTGCTATGTTGTTATGGATGGACACTTTCATCCATGAGGTGAAATTTGGTAGTGCTGTTGGTAGTAAAAATTTACATGATCACTCTGGAGAACAAAAATCTCACTAAGGGTGACATTTGCTTACCCTTTTGCTTGACAATTCTGATTCTAGGTATGTGAAATGAAGAAACTCTTGCATGTATGTACCAGATTACATGTAGGAAGACTTTTATTACAAAATTATTTATGAAAGCAAAAAATGATACAGTATAAATTCCTATTAATATGAAATGGATACATTTTTATATTATTGATAATATGATAAATACATTAAAATAAATGACTTATACATTAAATGACTTAGACCAATAGACATCAATACGAATAATTTTCAAGAATATAACATTGAGTTAAAAAAGCAAGTTGTAGGATTATCTAGTATGACATCATTTGTATTAAAATGTTTAAATCACAAAGCTCCACTTTGATAGTATTTATGCATAGTAAAATCATGACAACAAAGCCTGGAAGAACACACATGATATTTTTTATGGTGACTGTCCCTAGGGAAGGAAGGGTATGAGTCTAGAGAGCCAAATAACCTTTAAGGAAGAGCAATACCTCCTCTCATGACTCACTATTTACCACCAAAGGTAACACTTCTCTCTGCCTCCCAGGATTGGCTTCCACTTACCCTCAAATTATTCTTTGGCTTTCCATCTGCTGATATCATACCGTCTTTTAATGACAGGGACCTTTCCCATCAATTACTGGTATAGCAGAGTATACAGCAAATAACATGGAAACAGTAATTACTTCTTAGAAACCTATTATCTCAGAACCAAAGGGCTTTTAGAGATCATATTGCCTACTGGTTTTCAAATTGTGTTCCCAGAAGACTTTGGGCTCCCAAGAGGCTTCAGGGGATGAGAAAGGGGCTTAGAAGCTAGGACTCCACACCCACCACCCCTGATTCAAGTACAGCATTTCTGATATTATCTGTTTTGTAATTGGGGTTCCAAGTAAGGCTTTGTCCACAAAAACAGTTCTCTTAAACAGGAGAATGAAAATCACTGGGTTTAGGCATTACTATTTTTTTTAAATAAGGAAATAAGAACTGAAGTTAAAATCATTTTCCAGCAAGGTTACATAGTTCTATGTTTAACTGATTTGATGCCTACAGAATTCTCAGCACAATGGAAAGCTGTTAAGAAGATCCATGAGAGCCTTTGGTTTCTATGTCCATCTCAGTATACCATACAGACAGGAGGATGCTCCGGTCCATCTCAGTATACCATACAGACAGGAGGATGCTCCACCAAGTGTCAAATCAGAGGTGAAATTATGTTTAATTTGCCAACACAGGAATTCTAGTATATATTCAGGAAAGAAAGAAGGTGGAATGTGCTCTCTCAAATTTTGGAGTGTGCATCATGCCCTGCTCCAACAGTTGGAAGACAAAGAGTCATCACCCACTGGAATGGGCATCAACTTTTGGAATCACTTAACCTAGCAACCTAGTGATAACCTTGTAAGTAAGCATTATGCATTAAAGAAAGTGCAATGGTGTGTGAGATTTTGGAAAGCAACCATTTATTTTTGTCTGAAGTTGCAGGACTTCAGGACTAAGTCAAGTTTCCATTCCTGCCTGTTAGCTTGGTAATCTCTAATGGAAGTCATTCCTGAGGCTAATCAGTTCTCTTCAAGGAAATCACTAAAGAACGGGGATAATTATGTTAGGCACCAAACCTCATGAGGAAGAAAATACACAAAACCGACTTTGATCTTTACTCCAGGATTTGTTTAATGGTGTGGAAAACTAAATCATTAATTTTCACCAAAAGATGTCATATGGCTACAGCTATAATGGCTGTAGCCATTATAGCTACAGCTATAATGTTCAAATAACATTCAATTATATTTTTCCTGATGAATGGAAGTCTCTTTTAATCATCTTGAAACCAACTACCACAAAATGCATTTTTTAAAATTCCTGTAGTATCTTCACCCTAAATGCTCAAAACACAGAAAGCAATGTCACCTCCCAGGCCATACACTAAAGACACAGAAGTTGATTTTGCAATTCAGACCTCATTCAACCTAACAAACTAAATAATGGCAACATTTTCCTCTACTGTTCCTGGTATAAAATCTTTGAAAATTACTGTTTGTCTTTTGTAATATTTTCCAGCTTAGGAATTGTCGGTTAATATTTCTACTTTAAACAGAAGGCTCTGCAACCATACTTAGAGATGTTTAGAATAGTCCTTTGCTTCCCTGCTAATGCCCAAGGAAGATGGTGTATCCACCAAGCAAAGTGACTGACAGGGAATGAACAGTAACCACTTGTCTTAACTGATTTTGCAGGGGGAGGGGGAATAGTCAACAGTAATACCACAATCTCCACCTGTGCAGCTCAGAAACCACACTATTTCATAATGATTCCACATCTTACCAAGAAGCACATACACATAGGGCTTAAGAGGTGTGGATCATTCTAAAGATTATTA
The DNA here is from genome assembly GCF_026419965.1 of Kogia breviceps. NCBI lineage: Eukaryota > Metazoa > Chordata > Mammalia > Artiodactyla > Physeteridae > Kogia > Kogia breviceps. The sequence continues at coordinate 146,830,683 of NC_081312.1, forward strand.
AGTACAAAATTATTTTTATTAGCCAGAAAAAAATAGTTTGTAAAACATTTACCTCTGCTAGCAGGGAAGTTGCTATGTCTAGCTTTTGGTTTTGTAAAGCATGAGTTGGAGGCTGAGACAGGCACAGGTGAGAAACATTTTTATCCTAAGTAGGAAACATCTGTCAGTACAAGGTATGCAGAAGATAAAGGTGGGTAGAATACCCCCATGTGGAGGTGGAAATTACAGTAACCTCACTCTAAATGAAGGAACTGAAGGCTTGTACCCACATTCCATGTTCTGGATATCACTCTATCTATCAGAATTCCTCCAGGCTGAATGTTTAAAAGCAAACCATCCCAAGATGGAACAGCAACATGGAATGCCTCCTTCTTTGGGTTTGCTGAGTGCCTCTGTCTAAAAGATTGTTTGAATCTGTGGTATCCCCGACAGTAGACTCCTCCTCTTATAATCACTAAATCAACCAATGAAGAGAAATTCAGCTGACTGTAGGAATTTACCTCTTTTTAATCTATAGTCCTTATTTTTCAGACATAATAGAAATGGAGAGAAAACATCAAGTTACAGCTTAAAGAAGGACAAGCTTGTTCATCTGGGACAACATTAAATGGACCAACATTCGAATTACACGGGTCCCAGAAGAAAGAGGAAAAAAAGGGACCGAGAAAATATTTGAAGAGATTATAGTTGAAAACTTCCTTAATCTGGGTAAGGAAATAGTCAATCAAGTCCAGGAAGCAGAGAGTACCATACAGGATAAATCCATGGAGAAACTTTCCAGGACACATATTAATCAAACTATCAAAAATAAATATGAAGAAAAAAAATTAAAAGCAGCATGGGAAAAGCAACAATTAACATACAAGAGAATCCTTATAAGGTTACAGCTCATCTTTCAGCAGAAACTCTGCAAGCCGGAAGGGAGTGCCAGACAGATTTAAAGTGATGAAAGGGAAAAACCTACAACCAAGATTATTCTACCCAGCAAGGATCTCATTCAGATGCCATGGAGAAATTAAAACCTTTACAGATAAGCAAAAGCTAAGAGAACTCAGCACCAACAAACCAGCTCTACAAAAAATGCTAAAGGAAAGTCTCTAGGCAGCAAACACATGTGAAATAAAAGACTTACAATAACAAACCAAAAACAATTAAGAAAATGGTAATAGCAACATACATATCGATAACTACCTTAAATGCAAATGGTTTCATGTTCCAACCAAAAGATATAGACAGGCTGAATGGATACAAAAACAAGACCTGTACATATGCTGTCTACAAGAGACCCACTTCAGACCTAGGGACACATACTGACTGAAAGTGAGGGGATGGAAAAAGATATTCCATGCAAATGGAAATCAAAAGAAAGCTGGAGTAGCAATTCTCATATCAGAAAAAATAGACTTTAAAATAAAGCCTATTACAAGAGACAAAGAAGGACACTACTTAATGATCATGGGACTGATCCAAGAAGAAAATATAACAATTGTAAATATTTATGCATCCAATATAGGAGCACCTCAATACATAAGTCAAATACTAACAGCCATAAAGGGGAATTCGACAGTAACACGATCATAGTAGGGGACTTTAACACCCTATTCACACCAATAGACACATCATCCAAAGTGAAAATAAATAAGGAAACACAAGCTTTAAATGATATATTAAACAAGATGGACATAACTGATATTTATAGGACATTCCATCCAAAAACAGCAGATTACACTTTCTCCTCAAATGCTCATGGAATACTCACCAGGATACATCTTATCTTGGGTCACAAATGAAGCCTTGGTAAATTTAAGAAAATTGAAACCGTATCAAGTATCTTTTCTGATCACAATGCTATGAGACTAGATATCAATTACAGGAAAAAAACTGTAAAAAATACAAAGACATGAAGGCAAAACAATACACTACTAAATAACCAAGAGATCACTGAAGAAATCAAAGAGGTAATTAAAAAATACCTAGAAACAAATGACAATAAATACATGACAACCCAAAACCAATGGGATGCAGCAAAAGCAGTTCTAAGAGGGAAGTATTTTGCAATACAATCCTACCTCAAGAACGAAGAAACATCTCAAACAAACAACTTAACATTACACCTAAAGCAATTAGAGAAAGAAGAACAAAAAATCCGAAAGTTAGGAGAAGGAAAGAAATCATAAAGATCAGATCAGAAATAAATGAAAAAGAAATGAAAGAAACAATTGCAAAGATCAATAAAACTAAAAGCTGGTTCTTTAAGAAGATAAACAAAATTGATAAACCATTAGCCAGACTCATCAAGAAAAAAAGAGAGAACACTCGAATCAATAGAATTAGAAGTGAAAAAGGAGAGATAACAACTGACACTACAGAAATACAAAGGATTATGAGAGATTAATACAAACAAGTATATGCCAATAAAATGGACAACCTGGAAGAAATGGACAAATTATTAGAAAAGCACAACCTTCTAAGAATGAACCAGGAAGAAATAGAAAGTAAAAACAGACCAATCACAAGAACTGAAATTGAAACTGTGATTAAAAATCTTCCAACAAACAAAAACCCAGGACCAGATGGCTTCACAGGCAAATTCTATGAAACATTTAGAGAAGAGCTACACCTATCCTTCTCAAACTCTTCCAAAATATAGCAGAGGGAGGAACACTCCCAAACTCATTCTACAAGGCCATCACCACCCTGATACCAAAACTAGACAGACGCCACAAAAAGGAAAACTACAGGATAATATCATTGAAGAACATAGATGCCAAAAGCCTCAACAAAGTACTAGCAAACAGAATCCAACACCACATTAAAAGGATCATACACTATGATCAAATGGGGTTTATCTCAGGAATGCAAGGATTCTTCAATATAAACAACTCAATCAATGTGATAAACCATATTAACAAACTGAAGGAGAAAAGCCATATGATCATGTCAATAGATGCAGAAAAGCTTTCAACAAAATTCAACACCAATTTATGATAAAAACCCTCCAGAAAGTATGCATAGAAGGAACTTACCTCAACATAATAAAGACCATATATGACAAACCCACAGCCAACATCGTTCTCAATGGTGAAAAACTGAAACCATTACCACTAACATCAGGAACAAGACAAGGTTGCCCATCCCCACCACTATCATTAAACATAGTTTTGGAAGTTTTAGCCACAGCAATCAGAGAAGACAAAGAAATTAAAGGAATCCAAATAGGAAAATAAGAAGTAAAGCTGTCTTTGCAGATGACATGATACTATACATAGAGATTCCTAAAGATGCTACCAGAAAACTACTAGAGCTAATCAATGAATCTGGTAAAGTAGCAGGATACAAAATTAATGCAGAGATATCTCCTGCATTCCCATATACTAATGATGAAAGAGAAATCTGAAAGAGAAATTAAGGAAACACTTATTTACCACTGCAGCAAAAAGAATAAAATATCTAGGAATAAAGCTACCTAAGGAGACAAAAGACCTATATCCAGATAACTATAATACACTGATGAAAGAAATTAAAGATGATAAAGACAGATGGAGATATATACCATGCTCTCGGACTGGAAGGATCAACATTGTGAAAATGACTCTACTAACCAAAGCAATCTACATATTCAATGCAATCCCTATCAAACTACAACTGGCATTTTTTACAGAACTAGAACAAAAAATTTCATAATTTGTATGGAAACACAAAAGACCCCGAATAGACAAAACAATCTTGAGAAAGAAAAAAGGAGCTGGAAAATCAGCCTCCCTGACTTCAGACTATACTACAAAGCTACAGTAATCAGACAGTATGGTACTGGCACAAAAACAGAAATATAAATCAATGGAACAGGATAGAAAGCCCAGAGATAAACCCACACACATATGGGCACCTTATCTTTGATAAAGGAGGGAAGGATATACAGTGGAGAAAAGACAGCCTCTTCAATAAGTGGTGCTGGGAAAACTGGACAGCAACCTGTAAAAGTATGAAGTTAGAGCACTCCCTAACACTATACACAGAAATAAACTCAAAATGGATTGAAGACCTAAATGTAAGGCCAGAAAGTATAAAACTCTTAGAGGAAAATACAGGCAGAATACTCCATGACATAAATCACAGCAAGATCCTTTTTGACCCACCTCCTAGAGAAATGGAAATAAAAATAAACAAATGGGACCTAATGAAACTTAAAAGCTTTTGCACAGCAAAGGAAACCATAAACAAGACCAAAAGACAAACCTCTGAATGGGAGAAAATATTTGCAAATGAAGCAACTGAGAAAGGATTAATCTCCAAGATTACAAGCAGTTCATGCAGCTCAATATCAAAAAAACAAAGAACCCAATCCAAAAATGGGCAGAAGACCTAAATAGACACTTCTCCAAAGATATACAGACTGCCAACAAACACATGAAGGGATGCTCAACATCACTAATCATTAGAGAAATGAAAATCAAAACTACAATGAGGTATCACCTCACACTTGTCAGAATGGTCATCATCAAAAAATCTACAAACAATAAATGCTGGAGAGGGTGTGGAGAAAAGGAAACCCTCTTGTACTGTCGGTGGGAATGTAAATTGATACAGCCATTATGGGGAACATTATGGAGGTTCCTCAAAAAACTAAAAATTGAATTACCATACAACCCAGCAATCCCACTACTGGGCATATACCCTGAGAAAACCATAATTCAAAAGGAGTCATGTACCAAAATGTTCATTGCAGCTCTGTTTACAGTAGCCAGGACATGGCAGCAACCTAAGTGTCCATCGACAGATGAATGGATAAAGAAGATGTGGCACATATATACAATGGAGTATTACTCAGCCATAAAAATAAACGAAATTAAGTTATATGTAGTGAAGTGGATGGAGTTAGAGTCTGTCATACAGAGTGAAGTAAGTCAGAATGAGAAAAACAAATACCATATGCTAACACATATATCTGGAATCTAAAAAAAAAAAAAAAAAAAAAAAAAAAGGTTCTGAAGAACCTAGGGGCAGGGCAGGAATAAAGACACAGATATAGAGAACGGACCTGAGGTCACGGGAAGGGGGAAGGGTAAGCTTGCATGAAGTGAGAGAGTGGCATGGACATACATACACTACTAAATGTAAAATAGGTAGCTAGAAGGAAGAAGCCACATAGCACAGGGAGATCAGCTCGGTGCTTTGTGAACACACAGAGGGGTGGGATAGGGAGGGTGGGAGGAAGATGCAAGAGGGAGGAGATATGGGCATATATGTAGATGTATAGCTGATTCACTGTTATACAGCAAAAACTACCACACCATTTTAAAGCAATTATACTCCAATAAAGATGTTAAAAAATGAAATAAAGTAGAAAATAAATCTCAAGTGATTTTAATGGGAAGTTTCACTTCCAAGGATGCTTCTGCTGTTTATATAATCCTAAAATGAAAATAAGGAGACCTGAAGAGATGATCTAATCTATTCTCATGTTTCCTTAAAAGAGAACAAAACCATGGCAGAGTAATGGGTATTATTCTCTTTAATATAAAGCCCTGAGAGAAGACTCTACTTCCCTTAAGTGTTGTATATCACATTAATTCCCTTTCAACTGATAGCTGCATCCTCATTCTGTAAGTAAGCAGCAGTACCATTGGAAAGCCAATTCTGCTCCTGTTCTCAGCTGGGTTCCAAGTTTGAATTAATATCATAAATTTTAAAGACTGCCTTCTTCTACTGCAGATTGTGAACTCCTTCAAAAATGGGAACCAGGTGGTCACATTTATAAGGGACTCCACATTCCATCTCTGTGCCTGGCACATACTTGCATACATCAAGCAGTACATGAAAGTACTACAAGTGCATGAGAAACTATATTAAACTGGCTTGAAAATGTTCATATTGATATTTGAGTGATTATCATTTAAGATACAAATATAAATCCTTTTTTGTTACAGCCTTTTCTCCCACTTGTGCCTAGGTAGCCCTTAATTTCAGCCTTATTCTATTCAACTATTGGTGTATTAAACATTAAAAATTCAGGCAATGGCTCAGGCATATAATTGCAATAAGCGGTTATGATTTGAAGTAAAGAAAATGGTCCACAATATTAGCCACAATTTCTTTTCATATCAATGCAAATATGTGTTGCAATGCATGTGCTAATTTTCTGATATTTTTCTACACAAGAATGTATTTGATGTCAGTATGGTCAGATGAGGCTGCTGCATAGGAACCTACAAAACAAAATAATTTGGAGAATTTGCATTTCCAGGAATGTGGCTTCACCCTAAGAATAGTTTTCATTACACACAGTAGAGGAACATAAATGAGCAACAGTACCCCCTGATCCAGTACTCTGCTATGTGGAGCAGATTCTGAAAACTCAAAAAACAAGGCAAGTGCTCTTTCCATCCTGTCTGCCTGCCAACTGCCAGTGCACCCTCAATCAACTTTCACTATTGTCCAATTGCCTTTATTTTTTTAAATTTCACTATAGTTGATTTACAATATTGTGTTAGTTTCAGGTGTACAGCTTCAGATTCTTTTCCACTACAGATTATTACAAGATACTGAATATAGTTCCCTGTTGCTATACAGTAAATCCTCATTGTTTACATCTTTTGTATGCAGTGGTGTGTAGCTGTTAATCCCATACTCATTTAGCCCTCCTTACCTCCTTTCCCCTTTGGTAACCAAAAGTTTGTTTTCTATGTCTGTGAGCTTGTTTATGTAAATAAGTTGATTTGTATTATTTTCTTTATATTCCACATAAGTGATATTACAGGATATTTGTCTTCTTCTATCTAACTTATTTCATTTAGTATGATAATTCATGTTGCTACTTTTGACATTTTGGCCAGTTTAAGCCTGAGTCATATGGTAGGTATCTATTAAATGTCTTTTCAGAGAACAAATGAAAAAAAAAAGAAAGACTGCAGAAAAATTCAGTGGGTAAGATGAGATGACGAGATAGCACATGGAACATAAAATAAGGGAACAACTTGATTTGAAGAAGGATGACTTTTCTGCTGGAACAAAAGAGAAAAATAAAGAACAAGAATGTATGTGAAATGATGATTATATGCTACTTTTATTCTGAGCAAGTCCATCACAAGTCATTCTGTGTAAACTGTCAGCTCAGTCACTTTTTAGCAGCACACCTGAAAATATCTGCAGTTGATGTGCTCTTTTAAGATTTAGAGGAGTTTAGGTGGTCATTGGGGTATTTCAAGTTCTTGTCTTAATATTTATTCTGTTTAAGATGGCTTTAGGATCAGTAATAATTCACTTTTATAAGGAAATTTATCCACTCTGACAAACCCAAACTTTAGCCTTCAAATTCTGCTTTAATCATTTCCTATTTCTCTAAACATGAGTCTCAGAGGTCTTAAAATTCTTTCCCACTTCAAATAAATGGCAGATGCTTCTGAAATGGAATCACTGTATTACTTATATTTGCTCAAAGAGTCAAGGGATCAAGAAATACTGCTTTACCAACAAACAGAATTATTAGAGCTCATTGCAAGTACATCATTGAGAATGGCACTTGCACACGTTGCAATCACTACCTTTCAAACTTTAAGAACATAACATCTACCTAGTGACACAACTCTGCTTCGGTGAGCCCCAGGCATCTCTAATTCAGTAAATCTAAAATAGATCTGACCTATTCCTCTGCCAATCCTCCTCCTGCATTCTCTTTTGTTTAAAAGAAGATAATGGCTTCCACCCAGTCATCAAGTCAAAAGCCTTAAAGGTATCCTAGACTTTTTATTCTTTTCATTACATTCACTCCCATATTCAATCGGTCACTCAGTCTGGTTGAAATCATCTCCTAAATCTCTCACATTCACATTCTTCTGCTGAGTCCTATCAGTGCCATATTCAGATTTTCATGATTTCTCCAATAGTCAGTATGGTTTTCCTGCCTCTGGATTTTTAATTACAAACTAGTAGAAAGTTTTTTGGTCATTTGTAGTAGATGATGTTGTTTTATTTAAAACTTTCTATTCCTTACTCACCCGAGGGCTTTAAAATATAACATGGAACTTGTGTTTAAACTTGATGAATTGGCCCAAAATATGTACCTCTTCTCCCTTTTGTAATTTCACTAAGGTGATAAATTAAAATATAGAAAGGCCCTCAGAATGAAAGAAGCAATAGGAAAGATACTTAAGTGAGTAGTTACTACAAGAAAGAAACTTATTCTAATCACAAAAACCTCTGACATATCCCAGACTATGAGGCACCAGGTAACAAGGAGTGCACACCAGAAGAAAGAGGATGAAAGCAAGAGAATGACTGACCATCTGAATACAGTATTTGGACCCCTGGGTTCTGTTCACCATCATGCACAGTCAAGCTGTCACAACGCAGGAAGGAGAGCCAAGGTTTGTTCTCATGATAAATTGAATCTAGAAGTCTGTGGATCCAAAAAATCCAGGCAAATGCTGGGAATGAGATAAGGTCAACAAAGTTAAATAAAATGCTATATATGAACCATTGAACTCTAAGAACTCTTTCCCCATCTGCTCCCAGAACCACAGATGACCTGTAGTGAAGAGAACTAGAGGCTCCTCCTCTAGACAAAGTGAAGAGCCTCAGAGACAAGATTCCCAGAAAGTGACACCTGCAACACTTTCAGACACAAACCAATGAAATTCAAGCTTGCCACCAGATTACCCTACAGCTTTTCAAAAAAGTTTCTATAGACAAAGACATTTCCAACCATGAATATGCTCCAGAAAAATGAAGATAAGAAGTGAGCATCATATGGATTCTTTCTCAGAAATGTTCTCACTTCCATGATAACAGAGTCAACTTCGAAAAGAGATATAGCATCCAGGTATCTTATGAGGACAATGAAGGGAATTCCATGAATGGGTGGCCAACAGAAGTCCCAGGAAGAACAAAGAAGCAGGGATCCAGAGCAAAGAACAAAATAAGACTTAACAAAATATCTTAAAAGCTCTATATGTTTGGGAAATAATACTTAACAGTTGTCTGATAGGTATGATGGTACACATAGAAAGAAAATGATGGTGTCATAAAAAACTAAGCAAATGAACAAATCAGTCAATAACTCTAGAGAGAACACAAGATGTTCAACTAAATAAGTTTAATGATAGAATTCTGATGACTTTGAAGTCAAAAATATATCATCATACTCAAAGAACTATTTCAATAAATGATGAGAAATATAGACCAATGAGAAGGGTGAGTAGAAAAGAAAGATGCTAAAGAGTTTAATATATATCTACTATGTATGTTTAAAAAAGAATGATTAATATTGAGAACCAATAGTGGTATAAGCACATTATTTGGACATAGGGAGAAAAACCTCTTGAGGGGTTGCTGTGAGGCAAAGTTCTGAGAAGGGGAGACAGAGGGACTGTCTACTCAAATTTCATTCAGTCTTTTAGGTTACTGATGAAAAGCAATACATTATTTTAACATTTAAATAATTTTAATAATAATTCCATTAAGCAGGCTTTGTTGAATAATATATTGTTCTACCCAGCTTCTTACTTTTCCTAATAGGTGAGCAGAGAGAGTATCTTACATGTAGCTCACCTTTGTAGTTTTCTTCACTCTTTGTCTGGGTTTATGTTTCTATCTGGTATAATTTTCCTGCTTCCTGAAATACTACCTTTAACATTTCTTGTGTGTGAGTCTGCTGGTATCTTTTACCCTCTGGCTGCTCTAAAATTTTTTTTCTTTTAAATAAATAGAAAAAACAATCCTAAAGTTTATATGGAGCTATGAAAGACACTGGATAGCCAAAGCAATGCTGAAAAAAAGAAGAACAAAGCAGGAGGAATCACACTTCCTGATTTCAAGCTATATTCTAATGCTATAACAATCCAAACAGTATTGTACTGGCATTAAAAACAGACACAAAGGTCTTCCCTGGTGGCACAGTGGTTGAGAGTCTGCCTGCTGATGCAGGGGACATGGGTACATGCCCTGGTCTGGGAAGATCCCACGTGCCGCGGAGTGGCTGGGCCCGTGAGCCATGGCCACTGAGCCTGTGTGTCCAGAGCCTGTGCTCCACAACAGGAGAAGCCACAACAGTGAGAGGCCCACGTACCGCCAAAACAAACAAACAAACAAACAAACAAACAAAAAACAGACACAAAGACCAATGGAACAGAATCAAGAGCCGAGAAATAAAGCCATGCTCATATAGTCAACTAATATTTGACAAGGGAGCAAAGAATACTCATGGAGAAAAAACATTCTCTTCAATAAATGCTACCTGGAAATTTGGATACTCATACAGAAATAATGAAACAATACCCTTATCTTATGTCATTCACAAAAATTAACTCGAAATGGATTAAAAATTTAAATGTAAGACTGGAAACCATAAAACCCCTAGAAGAAGACAGGAAAAAAGTTCCTTGACATGGGCCTCCACCATAATTTTTTTGGATATGACCTGAACAAGATAAAAAGTAAACAGTGGGACTACATTGAACTAAAAGCTTCTGCACAGCAAAAGAAATAAAGAAAATGAAAAGTCAACCTACAGAATGGGAGAATATATTTGCCAATCATATATCTAACAAGGAATTAATATCCAAAATATAAAAATAAATCATACAACTCAAGAGCAAAAAACAAATAATCCAACTGAAAAATAGGTAAAGGACCCAACAGACATTTTCCCAAAGAAGGCATAAACAAACAGCTAACAGGTACATTAAAAGGTGCTAAACATCACTCATCATTAGAAAAATGTAAAACAAAACCACAATGAAACATCTCCTCACACCTGTCAGAATAGCTATTATCAAAAGGACAAGCAATAACAAATGCTGGCAAGGCTGTGGAGAAAACGGAATACTTGGGCATGTTTAGGGTGACTGTAAGTTGGTACAGCCGCTATGGAAAACAGCATGAAGATTCCTCAAAAAATTAAAAAGAACTACCATATGATGCAGCAATTCCACTTGTGGGAATACATCTGACAGAAACAAAAGCACTATGTCAGAGAGACATCTGTATTACTATGTTCTTAACCACATTATTTACAGCTAAGGCATGGAAATGACTTAAGTGTCAATCAACCCATGAGTGGATAAAGAAAGTGTGGTATATACACAATGGAATACTATGCAGCCATAAAAAGAAGGAACTTCTGCCATTTACAACAACATGGATGCATGTTGAAGGCATTATGCTAAGTGAAATACATCAGAGAACGACATATATGATCTCATATGTGGAATCCAACACAAGAGTAAAATAAAAAAAACCCATAGAAAAAGCATGGTATGTATGAAAGTGAAGAGTAAATCCTAAGAGTTCTCACCACAAGGAAGAAAAATTTTTCTTCTTTTGTATCTGTATGAAATGATGGACATTAACTAAACTTACTGTGGTATTTCACATTATATGTAAGTCAAAACATTATGCTGTACAGGTATAAACTTATACAGTGCTGTATGTCAATTATATCTCAAGAAAACTGAATAATTTTAAAATAAAAAATAAAAAAAATTAACTTAGGGAAAATGCAATTTTTATAACATTCAGTCATCCCGTGCAACAACACGAAGTATCTTTCCACTTGTTCAAGAGCACTTGTGTCTGTCAGGAGTGTCAAGCTACATTTTAAAATTGCTTTCCAATAAATTTAGGAGGTAAACTGAGTTTTTGGAAATGTGATAACATTCAAAATGAATATGTCACATTCTATGCAGTAAAAATAACCAGTATCTTATAGCCACTATGGAGAACAGTATGGAGGTTCCTTAAAAAACTAAAAATAAAACTACCATATGACCCAGCAACCCCACTACTGGGAATATACCCTGAGAAAACCATAATTCAAAAGGAGTCATGTACCAAAATGTTCATTGCAGCTCTGTTTACAGTAGCCAGGACATTGAAGCAACCTAAGTGTCCATCGACAGATGAACAGATAAAGAAGATGTGGCACATATATACAACGAAATATTACTCAGCCATAAAAAGAAATGAAACTGAGTTATTTTAGTGAGGTGGATGGACCTAGAGTCTGTCATACAGAGTGAAGTCAATCAGAAAGAGAAAAACAAATACCATATGCTAACACATATATATGGAATCTAAATTTTAAAAAAAGGTTCTGAAGAACTAGGGGCAGGACAGCAATAAAGACACAGATGTAGAGAATGGATTTGAATACACGGGGAGGGGGAAGGGTAAGCTGGGACGAAGTGAGAGAGTGGCATGGACATATATACACTACCAAATGTAAAATAGATAGCTAGTGGGAAGTAGCTGCATAGCATAGGGAGATCAGCTCAGTGCTTTGTGACCACCTAGAGGGGTGGGATAGGGAGGGTGGGAGGGAAACGCAAGAGGGACGGGATATGGGGATATACGTGTAGCTGATTCATTTTGTTATACAGCAGAAACTAACACACCATTGTAAAGCAATTATACTCCAATAAAGATGTTAAAAAAAATAAATTAAGTAACCAGTATCTTAAATGCTAAAATGACTCACATTATAAATGAAGTTTTAAAAACCTGTAGCCTTTGAAAAAATTTTATCCATGTCAGCTGTAGGGAGATGCTCTGGGTGGCCAGAAAATGCCAGAAATACAGTGTTATTTTCGTTCCTGGGTCCTCCTCTGAGGGCTCTGCGAGGAGCCAGATCTTCCCCACCTAAACCATAACATCTCTTCAAAGGTAAATAGCTTCTGCCTCTTGGAGAGGCAGAGAAGGAGGCTGATATAACTAACAGAGTCAATGATCTGAGACAAAAACTTTCCAAATAGAGTGGAGGAGAGAAAGAAAGTGTGTAAGGATTTATAAGCAGGACAGCAAAGCCCTCGTAATAGAATAATCAGGCACTGGACATACTGCAGAGAATTTACACATATCCATCCACCCTTTCTACCCTCACGCACAAACATACCCACAGAGGACAGAGAATGACAGAAGAATTGATCAAGACACAGAACAAAGGTCTGAGAGGGACAAAGCAGAGACCCTGGCTCTGGCACCATAGCCAGTGAATTGTTAGCAAACCCCCTCTGTGAGAGAAGTGTCGTGTTCTAAGCCCAAAGCACCTTGATACATTAGATTTCTAATCAGTGGTAATGTTTTACTATTTAGAAAATTTTGTCCATGGCTGACACTTGTTATTTTGAGAATGCTGTTCACTACAAGTCCCACTTTAAGAACCTGATAAGGTTCTCTGAAAAAAGGCAAAGCTCTCCCTGCCCATTAGGCCCTGACTCAGGGTCAGAGAGCCTGCATTTGGCTTCTCCACCCCCATCCTATCTGGAGGGAGGAGGGTGCCGGCTGGATGACTGACATGCCGGCCACAGCCCACCTGATGCTCAGGCCTAGTGAGATTCAGGTGAGCTCATTAGTCCTGGATACAAGGGCCTGAAGTTGTGCGAAGCCTGGGTCAGGGGACCACCCAATGCGGCCGACCTCGCTTCACAGATCCAGGTCTGCTCCTAATTTACTCTGTGACCAAAGCAAACCCTTGCTGTGTCTTGTTTTATCCTTCTGATCTGTCAAGAGAGAACAATGACACGTGAACTACCTACTTTACCAGCACTGAATAAAAGGAGACAATGAATGTGAAGATACATTAAAGAGAATTAAAAGTGCTGTCTGAAAGGAAGGGACTCCCTAGAGTGCTTCAGTGTCCTAATTAGGAAGTGAGGGAACAATTAGATAACTTTCAAACATGTTTGTCATGGATTTAAAAAAATATCCCATCACTTAGTGGCCGAGTCACTATTCTAGCCACGGTTGTGTGTATGTTAGATCATTTGAAAAGGGGTGAGTAATCCACAGCTGAAAAGCCTTCCAAGCTCCCATAACCCGGCAAACAGACTTCGGAATGAGGCCATCCCCTCACTGCTGGCAGAGGACGCCGAGAAGATGGAGGAAGAGGTTAAGTCAAAGGGAAAAAGTTACTGTCCCTCTGGAAAAGATTCTGTAGACACCTGGAGAAGGAGTATCTGTTATATTTAACTAGGAACCAATACAATCAAAGAAAGCCCCCCATTTATGTCTGTCCCTTTTGGTGTGAGCACATTTGTTCTCTGAGTTCATGCCCATGAATAGTAAGCGTCTTTTGAGTAACTCAATACTTGGAAGTATTCTGCGGTGTAGAGATTTGGGAAATGCTTCTCCTACTCGAGTAGAAGTCCCGAGTGCTATCTCAGGCAGAGGAAACAATTCAAGCAGTGGCCCCACTGCGGCTGACGACGCGACTGCCCACCCGGGGACCCCCCCTCCCCGGGCGGCTTCTCCCGGACTCGGATCGATTTCAGGTCAACAGCCCAGAAGAACACGGCCAGACTGTGAATATCGGCCTCTTCGGACCCCAGCCTCCCGTTTCAGGGCTTTTCCAGCCCAAGCGAGGGGTCCCTTTTCCTAACCTCTATCACCACTGAACAGGCCTCACCTTAGTCACTTATACTTTACTACGAACACATTTGGGTTCAGGAAACATTTGTCCTTTGTATTATAATTCAATCTGTTAAGTATGGAAGTGAAAAGTCTTATGGGCTATTAAAAGAATTTCAGCCATCAGCAGATAGGTGCGGGGAGGCTGGGAGAGGCACATCCAATTGCCCTTGAATCTCACCTCGCCCGCAAGGGAGGCCGGTCCCGAGAGGGAACTGAATGTACTCATCTGGGGTGCTTCGGGGTCATGGGGCACAAGGGGAGAGGGGAGGGCTTTCTCCCTCCGTCAGGGCTGCTGTCTTACCTGCTCTCCGTCCTGGAGCTGCCATGGCCTCTGCAGGTCGCCGCTGTGACCACACGGCCGCTCACGGGTCCCTCCTGCTCCTCCGGGCTCCCTTGCTCTCTCCCGACACCTCCCCCATGTCTGGGAGCCCGTGCTCACGGCTGCTCCCTCCTCAGGCCCGCCTGGCCTGTTTCAGCTTCTCTCCCGCCCACGCTTCCCGGGGGATCCCAGGTGGTTCCCATCAGCAATGATACCCGCAGGTGCCGGGGCTCCAGGGAAGAGGACTGGGCGGGGCCTCAGGTAGAAGCGAGCAAAGAGAAATGAGGCCCGCCTCGGGGGACAATTGGGAGCCCAGTTCATCAACCGGCATCAGGCTCAGGTGCCCGCATGTGCGCGGAGGTGGGAAGGTCAGCCCCAAGTGGAGAAAACTGTTGGCATTAATTACAGGTCCTGGAATACCTAATAAAGAGCAAGGAAAAACCTAAAAGCTTGGTTTTGGCTGGAAATACACTACCAATTGTATTGTTTATAATCTTCCCCCAGGCACCACTTATTCTATTAAATACAAAATATAAAATTAACTTAATAAAAAAAAGTTTTGTTCTTTATTACCTTTTTTGAGCAATTTGCTTATGATGTGCTTTGATGTGGCTTTCTTCATGTCTCTTGTCTTTTGCCAAAAGGGGAAAAGCCATGGCCGATTTCTAAAATTTTAAATCCCTTTTCTTTTTTTATGGAAGACATTATGAAAAAGTGCCCATGCCCCTTTCTTGAATTTCCTCTGATGTTGTTTTGTCAATCAGAATTCTCCAACTTAACACTCAGGGAATCCAGGAGTTCTTCTTTGTTTCCTGCCATTGTAATCCTAGAGTTGAAAGTGTTTTATCAATGATATACTTGCTAATGTTTGCAGGTGTCCTGATGGGATTCTGGTTTGGCAACTAATATATATCTGATAACAATAATTGAGATAAACAAACATTTTTCCATTATTCCATTTATCCTATGTGCACCTAGTGAGTGGTGACTCTCTGAAAGTTACCAGAAAAAAATTTCAGGTATTAGGGCTCAATTTATTAAAGAGTGAAAAATGAGTTATTTTTTAATGATATACAACTCAGTGAGATTGTTCTCAAGCAGGTAGGACAATCTAGATGTTCTTCCTTCAGTTACATCAAGATACTTGAAAGCTCAGTTCTATAAAATGGTAAAAAAAAAAAAAAAATAGCAGCTACTAATTATGAAGCACTTACCCTGCAGCAGGCAGTGCAGTGGGAAGTTTGAATCTACTATCTCTCATTTTTATAAAGACCTTAAAGAAATTATCTCCATATCACCAATACGAAAACCAACTTCTCCAGGTCACATAGATAGTAAAGAGTAAAGCCAGGAGTCTCAGAAAGGAATGTCTTCTTCCAAAGCCTGTCTTATTTCACTTAAAATTTCTTCATGATATAAAAGAAATCATTCTCCTTTGGCCATTAAAAATTAATTGAGCCACTACTGTCCTTACTTCAACAAGTAGTTAAATCACCTGCAAACAATGTTTCTTCTCGCTACTCAGCAAAAATTTCAGTTACTTAACTGAAATCAGTTCCTCTAAAGAGGCAGAAAATTAATCTTTTCTTATAGAGCTATGACATAGCAGATAGTATGCTATATTATTTCACAATTATTATCTCATGTATTTTTACCAAAACCCTGTAAGCTGCATATTATTATCTTCATTTACACATGAGGAAACCCAAGTTCAAGTAAGTGATTCCCCATCAGCCAGTAAGTTGAAAAGTCTGGGTCTGAAGTATAATGATTGTAAAGTCTTTCAACTGTATCCCACTATGTGTTATTGTAGCAAAGAGCCTGAAAGATGCTAAGAGATCAATAGTCCTTAAGGTGTTACTTTCCAGCAAAGTCTCCTATCCATTATTTTACTATCCATTGAAGTAAAATAATGTCCTTGATTTTTAGTTAATTCTAAAGTGCTGAGGGCCGTCATCATTTTTAGTTGCTTCAAATCCATGCTCTTTACCATAGGGTAGTTATCAGTGGCCTTACCACTTATTGAATACCTTAAAAAAACCCACAAATCCAGATCCAAAATGAAACTCCTTGAAGTGACCAAAATCATATAGTTATAAACTGAGAAAAAAATAGATAAAAAGAATGAAGTTTTATTGTACAAAAAGGGCAATTTAGAAAATTAGAAATATGACAAAATGTCCATCAAGTCTTTCATCGAATTTGAGCAGATCCTTAAATTGCTATGAAAGAACAAATAGCTTAAAATATCCAACAAAGCAATAAAAATTATAATAAATACTACTCCATGTAATATTTAATATAAAGTAATTAAGACTGATTTGGTTTAGAAACAAACATACCAATGGAACAGAAGCTAACGCCTCCAATAGACCCTGCATATATCTATCTATATAAATATATATAGATATTTATATGTATTTTATATACACTAGGTACAAGACAGAGGTAGCATCACAGATCAATGGGGAAAAAATGGAAGACTGAGTAAATTATGCTGGGATAATTATACACACATATGAAAAAATAAAATTGATTTCTATTTCATGTTATTCCTTTAAAATGTCCAAATTAAAGATCTATAAAATTTAAAATTCTAGAACTGTTAGAAGAAAATTTAAGAGGATATGTGACTTCAGAGTAGGGAAAAATCTTTTCAACAAAATCCCCAAAGACACATCTCATAAAGAAGGAACATTAAATTTTACTGCACTAAATACAAAACCTATCAAAAGTCACCCTATAAGGGTGAAAAAAAGGTCACAAGCTGTGATAAGGTATAATTAGCTGATTTAAATGACAAGGGATTATGAATAATTTCTACAACTGAGAAATAAAAGGACAAACAGTCTACTAGAAAAAGGACAAAACCTCTGAATTGACAATTCCTTTAGATAAGCAGAAATTTGTAAATTATTTTAAAAGTTGGCAGGGATATGGCATCTCCTTATGCATTTTCATAAGCTGCCAGTGGGAGTGTAACTGGGTACAGCAACTTCTGGAAGCAATTTGGCAATATCAAGTTGGGTTAAAGATATGCATTTCCATGACTGGACAATTCAATAATTCTATATATTCCTTAGAGGCTCTCGTCAATGGAAAACATGTATAAGAATGTTTATAGCGACAGTATTTTTAAAAAGTATTTTAAAAATCCTAATATGCTTGTAATAAAATGTGGCTTACTAGAAAGTAGGAGAAATGAATAAGCTCAGACTACATATATCAAGATGGATGAATCTCATGAACATATAGTTCAGTGAAAAAAAGAAATTGCAAAAAAAAAGAGCATTTTAAAACTTAAAAAAATCTCACTATATGTCAAGTATTATTGTTTTCTTAGATACTAAATCACTTATGCTCTTGACAACCTAATAAAGTTATTATTTTTCCCATTTTATAAATGACAAAACTGAGACAACAAAAAGTAATAAAACTTGTAAGAAGATGCACTAGACATTGTTTAAAAATACATACATATGTAGTAAAAGTTTAAAGAAATGTAAGAAAATGATAAACAACAGATAGAGAATAGTAGTTATTCACCAGGAAGAGAGAGAGAAAGGGTGATATAGAGATACACACAGGGTTCACTTCTATTTGCAATATTTTTTTTTCTTAAACCAGGTGGTTGCTGCATGGGTATGTTGTTTTTTTACATTTTTATGTCTGAATAATTTTTATATCAGAATAATTCGTATTATTTTTTAAATAACGCGCCCTAAATTGAGGGAATATAAGAGACAGAGAGAGTGAGAGAGAGGTTTGTATGCAAAAGCAGTGTGTCCTTGGTCATGTCCCTTAATGTCCCTGAGCTTTGTTTTCTTTTTAATTTCTAAAAGTAAAATACTATTGTGTTTTCAAATAAGATAATTAATTTCCACATACTGTGTAAACTATAAAATGTCCTATACATACCACCAGGTATGGCTTTTACTTGGAAGAAATAGTGTCCACCTTGGGTCAGGAAATAGAGTGGGCTTTGTGTCTAAGAAGGGAGGGTTTCCATTCTCAAGGCCTCAGGATGAAGGTGATGAGGTGAGCTATGCCCAGTCACCCTGGTGCGCCCCTCAGGAAAAGTGTAAGTGTAGGAGTGTGTGTGTGTGTGTGTGTGTGTGTGTGTGTGTGTGTGTGTGTGTGTGTGTGTGTGTGTGTGTGAGTGTGTGTGTGTGTGTGTGTGTGTGTGTGTGTGTGAGAGAGAGAGTCTGCACAAGTGCATGTGCGTGCCTCTGGGTATGTGAGTGTATGGTAGATGTGTTAGGAGAGTGAGTGTCTAGGTGTGTGTGTCAGCAAGTCACAAAACAGCCATAACTGACAGACCCCAGGCCTGTGATGGGTATGCAACACCACGGCTGAACAAAGCACTGTGGAAAGGTCTTTCTGTCTCAGATCTGCACCCTGAGAAACTGTCCGACTATGCACTTCAGTTACAGAGGACACAATCTGCCTTCCTTCCAGAACAAAATGAGTATTGATCTGCTAATGCCATCAACAGGTTTCCATCAAGAGACAGGTACCACATATGACCAAGGGATCACTCATTTTCCACATGACACCAGTGCTATGGCAACCACAGAGGCAGAGAATGCTGCTCTCCAGGAGAACTCATCAGATTTTCTTCTTCGTTTTTATACCATGAAACAAGAGCCACCAGGACTAAGCGAACACACTCAGGGTTCCTATTTTTAGCATACGAGGACAGTAGGGGTAAAGAAAGATGCAGAGTAGGAAAGACAGATGCCTTCTCAACAGTAGAGTGGGCACTCAGAATCATTTAATTTAAATATGTAAAAGACTGTGGCTTTTTAAAAATACTCCAAGCTGAGAAAGTAAAAAATACTAGATATATGCAGAAAAGGTTTTTATTGTAATTTTTAAAAATTTGTTTTGCTCTTGCACTCCCCAAAAGGAGGCAAGAATCTTTCCCCATGGACAGCATATTCACAGTTGTACAGACATGTTTTAGAATTAAGGGGTTGAGTTATGGGTCTGGAAATCATAACGCAGATGTACAGGAGCAAGTTCCACAAGAGCAATGATGTTTTCAACCTGAAAATTCTTCAGCCAGATCACGAGGCTCTCAAGGTACTTCTGGATGCCCTATGACATTTTCTTTGAAAGTTGGAAAACTGAATTTTAATGAAAATACTATACAGTAGCACAGATATTCTCAGGTTAGACTGGGCCTCCAGTTCCTAGGTAATTATATTAAGAAGGATCTGGTAAAAGTTTATATGCATTGTCCCTAAATGTGGAAAAATAAATACTGGACTCCAAGACATAATATTTTGGTGTCACTGTGTTCATTTCTTTATTTTTATGATTTGCAGAAGTTTGCTTAGCCCGAGATCTGATTTTCTCACTTGTAATATGGGTATATTAAAATCCATGCCTCAGATACCTTACACAGGATGACACAGGCATTAAATGTGATAATATATGTCCCCAAACTCTGTAATGCAAAAAGCACTAAACAAAGGTAGCTGGCTTAGTAATTTGAACAGATTCACTCTACCAATGTTTCCAAAATTCTGTTCTTTGGTTCTCTAGGTCCCCAAGCAGGTCTGAATAGTGGAAAGAGAATGAGGAGAACAAATGATGTGGACTCCATGTCCCACAGCCTTTGATCTGCAAAAGTTCCACTTATCTTGTCTACATATTGGAATTACAAATGCAATTTTATTTAGTAAAAAATGTAAGTTTTTCAGCTTTAAAAATATTTGTAAAGAACAGCTATAATCAACAGGGGAAAGAGTGGGAACTCTCACTGACCAAAGGGACAAATCTCCATTCTAATACAACAACATGGCAAAGAGAGGCTATAAAAATAATCACAGGTTGTGAATCAGGAAACACATTTTGCTGTCTCCCTGTGCTACAAGTCAAGTAAATGACCTTAAGCAAGTCATTTAACCTGCACAAACCTGAGTTTCCTTACATGTAACATGAAGGTAGTGCTCTCTAGTTACAAAATTATAAAATTTAGTCCTGGAAACATTTGATCTAAGGACTTGCAATACATCTATAAATTTCTCCTTGAATAATGTTTAACTGCTAAGAAAAAGGGCTAGGAGAAAGGGGGAGAATTTTTGAAAAATGATGCAGGCTCTGTGGCAGGTACTAGAAACAGAAATAACACACAATTAAGTCCTATATGCTTCCACCAAATTAGCCAGGGGCTGGGAGGAATCCCAGTCAGTGCGTCAAAATGCAAATTCTGCTTTTCACATGGCAAAGCACCCACAAGAGAGAAAATTGTTGCCGTCCTGGACTGGGAATCAAAAGACCCTAGTTTTATACTCAGTTCTGTCACTCTCTGCTATATGCCTTTTGGCAGATTGTTCGCAGTACTTTAGGTCATGGTGTGGAGTTTGTATCTTATACTACTTGCAATGGACAGTTGTTGGAGAGTTTGAACCAAAGGAGTGATGTGATTTGATTTTTGGATTTAAAGCAGAGGAGAGTTTCATTTCTGCCTATGGCAGAGTAGCTAATATCAAACTAACTCCCACACCAGGAAGAAATATAAACTCTGGTTTTTGAAAAAAATAAAGAACTCTATGAAGGCATTTGACAATTTTCAAAATACTGGTATTTGAGGTGACAAGATTCCAGACATAAGAAAAAAAATTACATGAAGCCTAAAATTCTGTAGGCAATTTCCCCTAGAAGCATCTGCTAATCCCTAAATTGCGCAAATGTGAGTAAGACACCAAGGAACCAAACAGAAAGCAGTTGCTAAGAGACTAAAATGCTAAACAGATATTTCAGCATTTCTCTGGTTCTAGGTAGATCAAAATTAAAATTCAGGAGCCTTCAAGGGAAGGGAGCACTACTGTTATGGACTGAATATTTGTGTCCTTCATAATTCATATGTTAAAACCCTACCCACAAATGTGATGGTGTCAGGAGGTGGGGTCTTTGGAAGGTAATTAGGATTAGGTGAGGTTACAAGGGTGCAGCCATCGTGAATGGGATTAGTGCCCTTATAGGGTCAAGAAATAGCTTTCTTCTGCCTTCTACTCTCCACCATTTTAGGACACAGCAAAAAGATGGCCATCTTTGAACCAGGAAATGCACCTCCCTGCAACACACCAAATCTGCCAGCATCATTATCTTGGATTTCCACCCTCCAGAACTGTGAGAGGTAAATTTTGTTTGTTTAATCACCAGTCCATGGTAGTTTGTTATAGGAGCCTGACAGACTAAGACAACTGCTAAAGTTCTCGAGATTTCTATTGAAATCCCTGAAGAAATCTACTCTAGAAATAGGATAAAGTTGGAAACAGACCAGTCTGTAATGCAGCAAAGAGACCTGAACTTATTCTGACTGTATTCTGGAAAATAAATGAACTCTTAGTAGACAAAGATAAGGTCATTTTAAAACTATACAATTTTTTACACACAGTAATGATGATTCAATTAATAAAAAGAAAACTACCAAGCATGTCAGGAGATAGTAGCAAATAACTAAAAATCAAGAGAACAAAAGGACAATGAAAAAAATTAACACAGGTTATCCAGATATAGGAGTTATCAAAGACAGATTTTTTAAAACTTATATGTATATATATATATATATATATAAATATATAAGGAAATACATAAGATGGAGAATTTCACCATAAAACAGAAATATATACAAAACAAATCAGATGAAATTCTAGAATTAAAAATTACAAAAAAACTGAAACAGATTTAAGAACAAATATTGGTCTTTGGAGTGCTAATAACGTCCTAGTTTTTATCTGGATGCGAATTATTTGGCTGTACACTTAATATTTATGCATTTTACTATATGTGTATTATATATTATACCTCAATAAACACATTTTTTAATTAATTCCTCCTGCTGTGTGGAAGAAGGGCTGGGGGGAAGGTGTTGACAAGAAGGATGGACAAAAGTGAAAGCAGGGAGACCAGTTTAAAAACTATGTAGTTAGTTCCCAAAAGAGATAATGGTGTGGATTATGTAGCACTGATAAAGAAAGTGATACATTTCAAATAATGGTAATTGGATTTCTAATAAATCTTCGAATACTGAGAGTTCTTCTTTTTTACATGTTAATTTTGAGATGTCTGTGAAACATCTGCCATATAGGTAACCGGATGCATAGTTACTAAGCTCAGAGTGAAGATCTGAGCTAAAGATAAGTTATCAGTATAAAATTGTATTTAAAGAAAACCATAAGACTAGATGAAATC
This sequence comes from Kogia breviceps, assembly GCF_026419965.1. Lineage (NCBI taxonomy): Eukaryota > Metazoa > Chordata > Mammalia > Artiodactyla > Physeteridae > Kogia > Kogia breviceps. The sequence goes on from NC_081312.1 coordinate 146,853,610, forward strand.
ACGTAGGGAGAGAGTATAAATGGAGAAGAGAAGGGGACCTACGTGTGAGTCCTGAAATACACCAACATTTAGAATTTGGATGCAGGAGTTGGGGAGAGCAAAGAACACCTAGCTCTCTAGGTGTCTAGAATTAGCTCTCTATTCTGTTCTAATGTTCTATGTGTCTGTTTATATGTCAGTACCATTCTATTTCTATTACTATCAAAATCAAATACGATTTGAAAACAGAAAATGGGGAGCTTCCAGCTTTATTTTTCTTGCTCAAGATACTTTGGCTCTTCAGAATCTTTTGTGGTTCTATAGGAATTTTTAGGATTGTTTTTTCTATTTCTGTGAAAAATGCCACTGGAAGTTTGATAGGGATTGCATTGACTATGTAGATCACTTTGGGTAGTATGAACATTTTAATAATATGAATTCTTCTAGCTCATCAGCATGGGGTATCTTTCCATTTATTTGTGTCTTCTTCAATTTCTTTCATTAATGTTTTATAGTTTTCAGTGTACAGATCTTTAACTTTCTTGGTTAAGTTTAGTTATTCCTAAGTATTTTATTCTTTTTCATGCTATTGCAAAAGGAATTGCTTTCTTAATTTCTTTTTCAGAGAGTTTGTTGTTAGTGTCTAGAAATGCAATTGATTTTGTATGTTGATTTGTATCCTACAACTTTACTTATTTCATTTATTAGTTCTAATAGATTTTTGGTGGAGTCTTTAGGGTTTTCAATATATAAGATCACGTCATCTGCAAATAAACACAATTTTACTTCTTCTTTTCTGCATTTTATTTCTAATAGTTCTAGATAGCACTTCCAGTATTATGGGGAATAAAAGTGGTGAGAGTGGGCATCCTTGTCTTGTTCCTATCTTAAAGAAAAGAAAAGCTTTCAGATTTTCACTGTTCAGTATAATGTTAGCTGTGAGCTTGTCATATATGACCTTTATTATATTGAGGTACCTTTCTTAACTAAAAATGGAACTACTGTATGATTCATCAATCCTACTTCTGGATATTTATCCAAAGGAATTGAAATCAAAATCTCAAAAAGGATACATGTACCCCCATGTTTACTGAAGCATTATTCATAATAGCCAAGAGGTGGAAGAAACCTAAATGTCCATTGACAAATGAATGGATTTTTAAAAACATGGCAGATATATATATATACACACACACAACAAATTATTCAATTTTAAAAAAGAAGTAAACCCTGGCATCTGCAACAACATGGATAGGCTTGGGGAACACTATGCTAAGTGAAACAAGCCAGACATGGAAAAACAAACACTGTATGATATCATTTAAATGTGGAGTACAAAATAGTCAAACTCATAGAAGAAGAGATTAGAATGGTGGTTGCCAGGGGCTAGGGGAAGGGGAAAAAGGGAGGCAATGGTCAAAGGTTACAAAATTTCAGTTGTGCAAGATAAACAAGTTCTAGAGACCTACTATATAGAATAGTACTTACAGCCAACAGTACCGTGCTTTATACGTAACATTTGCTAAGAAGGTAGATCTTATGTTAAGTGTTTCTACCACACACAGAAAATAATGATAAAGGGGTGGGGGGGAGGACTTTGAGAAGTGATGGATATGTTTATGGCCTTGATCAAGGCAGTGATGGTTTCATGAGTGTATACTTATCTCCAAACTGACTGAGTTGTATCCATTCAACACATACAGATTTTTACATGTCAATTATACCTCAATAAAATAGTAAAATTTTTACAATAATTATTTAATTAATTAGTTAATTTAGAAAAGAGAACACTGAAAAGGAGTGTCAGTGGGGAAGGAGAAAAGCTGGTGAATGTGTTGCCAAAGAAGCCAAGAGTGGAGAAGCTGTTAATAAAGAAAGAGTGGTCCATCATATTAAACTACACTAAGAAACTAAGTAAGAAACAGGCTAATAATTGACTGACTGGAGTTCATTGTTGACTTTGGTGAAACTGTTTCTTTGGGTAGTGGTAGCAAAAACCTGAAAGGAGCAAGTCAAAAAGAGAATAAAACGTGAGAAAGTAGACATAACAGATAGAGACAACCCTTTCAGTATGTGAAAGGGAGAAAAGAAATTGAGTGTAGTTGGAGGAGTGTAAGAAGAATGTTTTGTTTTAAATATGGGATATATTAAAGGATGCTTCCACTTTAGAGGAACAAAATGTTTGAAAAAAAATCAGAGTGAATGAGTGAAAACTGCAAGTGAAGGGGAAAGGAGGCTCTTCTTCCATTTTAATCACAAGGGAAATCACTGGGTGCAGATACACATACGTTTAGGAGTTCAATGATGGAAAGATGGGTTTTCTTATTTGAATGCTTCTATTTTCTCATTAAAGTTTGAAAACGTTCATCATTGTGAAGACAAATATTGGAAGTTTAAAGAAAGTGTAGAACTATGAAAAGGTCATCTTGGAGAATTAGGAAGAAAAATTGTTGAGGAAATGAAGCAGAGAGGTTGGAAATGGCTCCTTTGAGATGCATGGCCATGTATTTACAGTGATACCACTTATCAGGTCTGCTTTCTTTTCATGCAAAGTTCAGCCGCACAGGTGTAGAATACAGTGTAGGCGCAGGAGGAATGTTAGATTTAACCACAGCTTAGATTTTTTCATAGGAAGCATGTGAAAGAAAAGGGGCATCCTATCCTTTTTGGATGCTACATCCTCTTACACTGAAATACTCCAGAAAGTTCTGTCATCAAATTGCAAAGAAGTTGGGGGTGAGAAATTTGGATTTGCTGTCACTTATTGTTGTTCTACTCAGAAAAAAATTGCTCTTTTCCAGCTAAAAACTTCTACCAGTTCATCAAGTGCTATCAAATTCTTCGGACATCTTTGGTTAAAGCAGAGACTGCTGAGCTTTGGTAAGTCTTCTCAATGATTCAGGTCAGTAAAACACAGAAGGCACTCACAAATTGCAAAGTAATGGAAATAACGATTCATTCTCTAGCTCCAGGTTAAAGAGGTAATTGTAAACATACCTAAATCCTCAACTATTTCAAGCTCTGCTGATTCTCTTTAGCAGTGTATTGCAGAATAAAAATGTCCTTCAGGGATTCACTGATGTTTGAGGAAAAAGATGGAAATCTCTATCAGGAAGATCATTATTTGCAAATTATCAAAAAGAAAACCTTAAATTGCTTGCTTAAAAATATTTCCTGGTAAGATGTCTTTAAAATGTGCCTATGGAAAGGTTAAACACTTCCCTGTATGATTTTCCAATATGAATTGGACAAGTGTAATTCTTCATGATATATCAATCTATCTTTTGCTGGTGTGTATTCCTTTCTTTATAACCTATTGAAAGAAACCCATGTAAAGTATCAATAAAAACATAAAATCTCTATCCTTGCCAAAAAATGGGATGTTCACGTGAATAAAGATTGGGGATCTGATGATTGTTGCAGTTCCAGGAACATGAAGGAAAGGAAGTTATAGAAGGAATCACAAGGCCCAGCTACCCCAGAAGGACCCTCCCAGGCTACTATGCTTGATTAAGACCACTGAATCTGCCATGAATTGTTCCTGATCTCTGTACTGGTAAAAACACAATTTATTCTTCTGTAACAGGTAGTGCAATTTAAACCAATATGGCAGAGAAGTTTTCATAGTCATTTAGCATACATGGCTCTACAGGAGGGAGATTTAGTTTTGTTTTGTTTTTTAATCCCAGTGTCCCTACATACAAATGAGTATTGTAGCCTTCACAACACTCATTTTGCAAACAAGTTATTCCAACAATGATGTCAATGTTATTTTAATGAATTTCTCTTAGAGATGGCATATCAGTCATTTAAGAATAGGAGTCTCATTACTAGACACAATTAATCATTTCAAATTATAGATGAGTTATAGACATGCTTGAGGCCATAGCTCCTTATGGGTCTATTCTTAGAATTTGCTACGAAGACGAGTGAGTTATTGGAACTTCAGGTCCTCTGACATTTTCTACCTAAAAAACAATCCATTACTCTGGGCCCCTGATACCTTTACAAGTTAAAGAAAGAAAAACTGTCTGAAAGTCATTAAACTACACACAATACCAGGCATAGCAACTAATCAGCACCTCACAATCTTCTTACAAAGATATGTCCCAAGTTCCCCATTAAAACACCAATTTTCTTAAATATTGGTAAGAATGAGGTAAGTCTATATCTTCTGTCATACGAAAATCTCTGAGATGTACAGTTAAAGTGAAAAAAAAGCAAACTAACAAATAATACACGTGATGAATAGGTAATTTTAAGAGAAATGGACACCATAACAATTAGACAAAGTGAACTTTTTAGGGAAGGGGTGGTGACTACCTTAGCAAAGTACATTTTTGGGGCCCTCAATAAATATTTGTAGAATACATGCAATGCTAGAATAGATCTATAAACAAACTACTGTGATAACACAGAAGAGAAAGGGTCTAATTTTCTCTATTTAAGACATTTGGAGAAGGGAAATGCTGTATCTTAACTAAGTCTTTTTAAAAATCTGACTTAAAAATTTGCCAGGTACAAATTTTTGACTGGAAGAGAGGGTAAGTAGATACATGAATTTATTTTTAAGGTGGTATGAAAAAATAGAAAATATGTATATTGGTATCAGCCCCTGGCTCCTGGCACAGAGCTCCTGAAACTCTTATAATTTCCTGGGTGATGTGAGTGTCTTTTTTTCTAATGAGCTGACTTTTGGTGGGCTCTTCAGGATGGTGGACAGTCACCAGAAAGATCAAGCCATGATTAGAAGCTTGGAACTTTCAGCTCTAGAAAGGGGAAAGAAGCTGGAGATTGAGTTAATGATCAATCATGCCTAAGTGATGAAACCTCCATAAAATCCCAATAGTAGAGGGTTCAGAGAGCTTCCAGATCGGTGACCATAGCTACATGCCAGGAGGGTGGTGAAGCCCAACTCCACCAAGATAGGAAGACAGAAGCTCCTACACATAGGACCCTTCTGGACTTGCCCTATATGTCTCTTCATCTGACTCTTCATTCATATCCTTTATAATAAGCCAGGAAACATGTTTCCCTGAGTTATGTGAGCCATTCTAGCAAATTATTGAACCCAATGAGGGGAATGTGGAAATTCCAATTTAAAGTCATCTGTCAGAAGGGCAGGTGACAACCTGGAACTTTCAATTGGGGTCTGAAGTGGGGACAGAGACTTCACTTGTGAGATCTGATGCTAACTCTGTGTAGCTAGTGTCAGAATTGAACTGAATTACCCAGCAAGTGTCACAGAGAATTGCTTAATGGGTGGGAAAACACCCCACACATTTGGTGACCAGATGTGAAGTGTGGTAGAGTGATAATAAAGAAGAAACACAGGAGTGTGTTTTTCCTGTATAGGTAGAAATTGGATTCAAACATTACAGATAAAAGAAATAAGAAGTTTTTTCCTCTCAATCCCAAACTCCCCCCCACCAAAAAAATATAACCATAATCATTAATTTATCATATATCCTTCTAGATAGTTAAAAATATATTTACATACATAAATGTACATAAAGAAATATATAGGATTTTCCTTTTCTTTTAGCCTACATCTCTCTTACTGTGGGTTTCATTCTACCTCTGTCTCAGGAGACTGGAGGAGAGTGAATGAGGGTTGGAAGAGCAGGTTGAAGAGGAAAGCAGGAGCCAGACCATGCTAAATTTTAGGCAAGGTAAGGAACTGGTGTTTAGTTTATGTTATTTTTAAATGCATAAAGCAGGAAATTGTCATAATCAGACTATGTCTAAAGACCACTCTGGCAGTTGACTGGAGACTGTATCAGAATGGTGTTTGATCCATATATTTTTTGAAAATAACAATTTTTTTATATCATAAGATAAAAATTTCCAGTTGTCTCAAATGTCATAACTTTTAAAATTATTTTTAAAATAACTAAAAAATTATTTTACTTTGTTTGAATCAGGATTCAAATTAAGTCCACACATTGTGATTGGCTTGTTGTCTCTTTCAACCTATTAGTTTTGCCTCTCTCTCTCTCTCTCTCTCTCTCTCTCTCTCTCACTTTGCTTCAAAATTCAAAATTTATTAATTCTTGAACTACTTTCAGCCATTGATGTCATTCCTTTCTGTTTTTTCTCCCCATCTTGAGATATAATCAACATACAGCACTGTATGAGTTTAAGGTGTACAGCATCATGATTTGACTTATATACATCATGAAAATGTTACCACAATAAGTTTAGTGAGCATCCATCATCTCAGATACAAAAGAAAAGAAAAAGCAAAACATACTTTTTCCTTGTGATGAGAACTCTTAGGATTTACTCTCTTAACCACTTTCATATATAACACACAGCAGTGCTCATTATATTCATCATGCGTAAATGACATCCCTAGTGCTTATTTATCCTACAACTAGAAGTTTGTACCTTTCACCCATCTTTATCAAATTCCCCCTCCCCGACTCCTTGTCTCTGGTAACCACAAATCTGCTCTCTTTTATCTATGAGTTTATTTGTCTGTTTGTTTTGAAGTACAACTGACCTACAACACATGTTAGTTCCTGGTACATAACACAGTGATTTGATATTTCTATACATTACAAGATGATCATCATGACAAGTCTAGCTATCATCTGTTACCATACAAAGGTATTACATAGTTTATTGATTATATTCCCCGTGCTGTAAATTTAATCCCCGTGACTCATTTATTTTGTAACTGTTAGTTTGTATCTCTTAATTTCCTTCATGTATTTCACTTATCACCCTACCCCTGTAGAGCCCCTAATTTTTGAAGATTATGGAGGTTCACTGCAAAAATAAGTCATGTTAAATACTTGACTTCATGATACCACACACTGTCACCCTTAAATTGTTTGTTCAGGTAGCATCCTAAACTACACAGCTTCAGGGAAGGGGCTTTCAGGGATCTCAGGCCCTTGTCAGTAAGGTGGGCAAATCATAGTCGAGGCTTCGAAGGGTGGCAATGTGGTAAGAAGAAACTAAAAAGACATCACAACCCTCTTTCTGGCTCCTAGGAGAGAGGTTTTACATCCAAATTCCCAAATCTAAGAAGTATAGTAAATTTGATTTTAATTCAAACCAATATTGATATAAAATTTCTGATATTTAAGGAAAGAAACATGGGTGGATATATAATAAGCAAAGCTTGCCAGTGATGAGAACACTAAAAATTAAGGAATAAATCTCAACAGGAAAATGCCAGTAGCAGAAACCAAGCCAAATGGAAAAATTTTAAGACCTGTGCAAAAAAGTGATGTCTCCTGAAAAGCCAATCAACTAAAAGATGTTAAAATCCAATAAAGTTTCCAGAAAGAGGACAAGTTACAAAATAAGTATCTAGACATTGATAGCTTTTCTATATATTGTACTAGCAAAATCCGGAAAAGATACTGAAAACATTCTCCATTCAAAGGAGCAATAAAAATACAAAACCTATAGAAATAAGCATATTAATAAATATAAAAGACTACATTCAAAACCTATAAAAATTTACAGAGAGATCAAAAATAACCCTCAAATAAATGTAAAAATACAGAATAGTGAAGATGGGAGGATTCACCATTACAAATATATCGTCTTCCCTATTTAATCCACAAGTTTAAAGCAACTCCAATATAAATTTCAACAGATGATTTAAAGCCTATGAACAAACTCTAAAATCCATCTGGAAGAATAAATGGGAAAAATAGCCAAGAAAAAATGTTACTGAGGCTCTGCAAGGACAGAACTGGGGAGAAGATGTTACCTGAGACAGTACAAGGTAAGGAGGACTGGAGAGACCTATCAAGGGAGGGTCTTAAAAGGAAAGAAGAAATGCGAAGTGCAGGAAGGACAAGTGCAAATGCTAAATTACAAACAAGAGGCAGGATCAAACCAGCGCCACAAAGCCAGAGTTCAGAGAGAGCCAGAGAAAGTCAGAGGAGACCCAGGGAGAAGGGCTGTGGGAGGTTGCCAGGCAACCCCTAATGGCCTTGGTGGAAGGTGTGTGATTCTTGGTCATCTCGGGGATGAACTTTAGAACTTACAAAACCAAGAGACTTCTCTGGAGGTCCAGCGGTTAAGACTCCATGCTTCCATTGTAGGTTCGATCCCTGGTCGGGGAACTACGATCCCGCATATCGCGTGGAGTGGCCAAAAAAAGAAAAGAAGGCTCCAAATTCTCGGCCCATCATCATCAGGTCCCTACCGACATGTGCCAGTTGCATCACACACATGCCATTTTGGAGGAACAGAATCAAGCTGGTTCCTCCCAGAGCTGGAGCACTTAACCTAAACTTCAGGCAGCTTAGCACAGTGATGGGAGTCTCCAGTCTGAGAGCCCTTCCACAAGGAGCTATCAAGTGCCCTGTTATCCACCATCACTATAGAATATCAACATCCAGATGGAAAAGGGGGGAGGGTAACTCCTATCCTTCAGAATTTTCAAACATTTCAATGTTGGGCAGTGTGCAGAATAAACTTCTTGATAAATAATTGGTAAGAGCATGAATTTGAGCCAGGGAGTATGAGCTTGCATCCTGACTCTGCCACTTTCAAAATGTGGATGGTCACGTAATTTCTCTACGACTCTCTTGGGTAAACCAGGGTTAATAGCTTGAAAGCAAATATAAAAAGCATTTAGAAGTATGGTCATATGGTATTATAATCGCATTCGCTCTTATTATCTTAGATAGGACACTCAGCAACCAGTAGACAGAGCTTCTTGTCCCATCATTAAGTCTTTTTATCAATGCTTTTTTTTTAACAGCATCTAAAGAAATCCTCTAGAATGGTGTACAAGGCCCCAAGAGAAGGCCCATATAGAATGTATTCTCTCCCTGCAATCCTGAAGTGGTTCCATTTTCAGGGAGCTGCATCACTTTGGGAAGCATCAAATTATCATTTGACATTTGCAGGTGATACATATATCCTCAGAAAAAGAACTTTAACCAATGTCAGTGTTCTTCTGTACATCAGCAAAGCAAACACGTGCTCCTCAGGCTGTGTCAGGGCCAAAGTCCTCTCCAGTAATATGGGTCAGAGCTCTGCTGCCTTCCTCTCTCTCAGACGTTCCACTCAGGATTGAAACTTCACATTTGGAAGTCCCTTTGCCTGTTGTGACCCTATTCCCACAGGAGCAGGAGGAGGTGGGAAGGCAGACATTTTAATGACACATAGGAGAATGGTCAAGGGCATTGAGGTATAGTATAGGATGGGGCCATAATATTGCCAATTCCAGCATCAAGTTTCTGGAATTTTCATGATGTTTTTCTTCCCAGTTATCTGGCCCCAAAGCCAGGTGGGGTCAATCCCAATTTTTCTTCTGTCTCACTGGTGTGAAACTAGTTCCTTATTTTCCTCCCCACCAGCATTGAAAGAAGGAAGAGTAATTTACTTATGAAAAGCAGAAAATGTTTAAGTCCTCATTTATTGTTTGCAATATTAGTGCTGGGTCACTACACATGACATTGTCTCCACTCTCTCTATGCTTAGAAATTTAAAATTAAAAGATAGACAAAGGGGATTCATTCTCTTCTTAACCAACAATCCTAACTCCCATGTCAAAATGTAAACTTAAGAGAATATTTTGGAGAAATGAAGTACCATGCAATGGTGAGAACTACAGTCTAAGAGTAGGGAAACCTGTTTGTACCTGAGCTCTGATTAAGCAACAGTATTAACAACATATCACAACAACAACAATATTAATGTTTAGTGAGAAAAAAATTAATGTTTCTGTGAATCAGCATGACTCCCTCTCCATATAAAAGCATTTACCTGCGCCCATTTTCTTTTAAGAGTGACAAAGTGACCTCAAACTGAAAGCCAGTGATACAGGCAAAGACGTGTGTGTGTTTGTGTGTGTGTGTGTGTGTGTGTGTGTGTGTGTGTGTGTGTGTGTGTATGTGTGTGTTATGATCCCTGGGAAATGAATCTGAAGAATTAGGGCTGTGAATGGAGACGATTGTGGAGACTGAATAAAGAAAAGAATGACAAAGAAGGAGCTCACAGGTGCTTCTACATCTATGCCTAACGTGTTTTTTAAAAATGGCAATTCACTAAAAAAAACACTATGGGAGCCCATTTTAAGGCCACTTTAAAATCAAAGGATGTATGTAATTTTCTGGATTCCTAAGCTACATGGGGTTTCATTTGTGCACACTTCTATAGTCAAATGGATGTGTTCTTAAATACTGGATGCAAATTTAAGTAAATGAAATCACATTCTTTCCATTTGGTCTATATTTCGATTAGTTTCATTTTTTTTTTTTTAAACATCTTTATTGGGGTATAATTGCTTTACAATGGTGTGTTAGTTTCTGCTTTACAACAATATTGGAAATTGTCTCTAAGCTTTTTCCCTCCCAATATATAAGTTAACTAGAATTGATTAGAGTTGGAAGTTATTTGATAATTTTCCCAGTCAAGGAAATTTCTAGTGGAGATAAAAGCTTTGGTCAGTAGAGAAAGTGAGCTTGAAGAACATGAAACAGAAAGTTGTTTTTAATTCAGCCTCTTAGGTGTCAGGGCTAATCTGTAGTCATTCTCTTTTGTACTGAGACAAGACTCGGCCTAAAGCAACCGCTCTATAGGTATCTCTCAGTGGTAACTGAGGCAGTTTGGGCACAGGAAATCCACCTGTGGTGGTAACATTCATCAATCTAATTTAAGTCTGTAAACTGCACACTTGCGGACTTTAGGGACTCTTCAACACTACACACTACTTAACAGATGTTCATTAATGAGAAAAAAAGGAAATAGAAATGATCACAAATATAATAAGGAAAGAACAAAGGAGGTAAGAATGAATGGAAAATGCATGGTTGCATATTTCAACCTAATACAGGTGATAACTTTCTCATAAATGGAGCTTTGCAAAAATGCAGAGATAGTTTCACAGATAATGAGCTCCCAGATACCAGTAGTATTCAAGGACAGGCTAGAAATGCATCTGTCACATTTGATGAACTTGAGGATTTCCATGGGCTCTCTAAAATTTAAGATTCTTTGATTCTACAAAAAAAAAAAAAAAAAAAAAATTGATTTATTGTTCTTTCCCCAAAGCAAAGCACATGCTAAGACAAATGATTCACCTCCTGAAGTTAGAATTAACATTACAATATTTAACACAGAGGCAATCAGACTTTAAGCCTGTTCCACTGTCTGGAGCAGAATTTATAAAAATAGTGCTTGACATGGGAACAATGAAAAAAATACGTGAGAGGAGGCGAAAGACACTTGTCTGAATCAGGTAAGTTCAATTTACGTTGCTAGGAGAAAAGGAAAGAGTGCTTCCAGCAGCTGACAAGCACTGAGCTAGAAAATCAGCAGCACCTATAGTACATGTGAAGTCAATGGTAATGTTTCAAACCTACAAAAACCAATACAATTTCTGCGGCAGCACAGTGCTGCATTTCAACAGATTTATGATTCCTTTCTTCATCATCCCAACTTTACCTCCTTTAAATTCTCATTTTAGGGAGATTACAAAACAAACACAAGAGCTGAGCAGAGATTTATGTTCCTTCCTTTGATGGGGAGTATCAAACCCATCTAATCTCCCGGTCCTTTGCTAGTATTTTATTTTGAGTGGCCTAGCAGCCTTGATTTTATCGATAAAGTTTTGGTTATGCCATGTGACCCTTAAGGGGATAGGAGACATCATTACTGAGACTCTCAAACAGATCTCCTTAAAAAGATCTTTTTGGATGTTCCATACTACCAACATGTCTTTCTTCATGCAGATTCTATTAAAACATGTCATCCTGTTAGGGATGAAAATAAAAAGGAGCAGCCAAACAACTCTCCAGAGTTCTCTACCAATAGTTTCATAATTATTTTTTAATTTTACTTTGTTTTTAAGCATTTTTAATTGTGCAGACAGAAACTGTACTACACAAAACACAAAGCTCATTATACTGTGAATGCCCACATAACCCCCACAAAGGTCAAGATATAGAACATTTCCAGTACCCTTGAAACTCATCTTGTGCCTCTTCCAAATTACTATCTCCTCCTGCTCCCCTAAACACTACAATCCTGACTTCTAAGTTAATCACTTCCTTGCTTTTCTTTTTAGTGTTACTATATGAGCTGGAATCCCTAAGTCCTATAATTTAGATTGTTTGGTTTTTGAACTTAGATAAATGGAATCATACAGTGATGTATTCTTTTGAGATTGGATTTTTTTCCCTCAAAACTTGGTTTGTGAGGTTTTTCCAAGTTGTTTGTGCAGTTGCTCTTCATTCATTTTTATTACCCATAGAACAAGTTTTCTGAACCTTGACACCACTGACATTTTAGGCCAGATAATCCTTTGTTAAAGGGGGTTATCGTATGCACTGTAGGATGTTTAACAGCATTCCTGGCCTCCACCCCTCCATGCCAGTAGCATCTCACCCACCCGCCCACTTAATTGTGACAACCAAAACAGTCTCCAGACATTGCCAAATACCCTCTGGGGGTCCAAACTGCCCATTGTTGAAAACCACTGCTGCAGAGTATTTCACTGTATGACTGTTCCATAATTTATCCCTTCTACTGTTGGTGGACATTGGGTTGTTTCCACTTTCAGGCTGCTACAAATACTATTACTCCTAATGTTCTTATTCATGGCTATGTCTTATGAATGTTCTCGTGTATATCTAGGAGCAGAACTATCGATATGAAGTCATAGAGTATGGGTCTCTTTAACTGTGAGAGATAAATCTAAATATTTTTCTAAAGTGGTTGAACCTACTGACACTCTTATCAACAGTCCATAAATGTTCCTACTCCTACACCATCACCAACATTTGCTATTGTGATCATTTACATTTTTAAGTCTCCTGGTGGCATACAAATGTATTTAATTTGTAGTTTTAATTAGTATATTACTGATCACTAATGAAGATGAGTGCCTTTATTTGTATGTCTACTGGTGAATTGACTGTTGTTTTTGTGCAGTGCCTTTTCATCTCTCCTGCTCATTTTTCTACTGGGTGGCCTAATTTGCAGAAACTCATTATATATTTTGAACACAAGCTCTGTGTCAAATATATGCTCTATCAGTCTGCTAGGGCTGCCATAACAGAATACCACAGACTGGCTGACTTAAACAACAGAAACTTACTCTCTTACAGTTCTGGGAGATAAAAGTCCAAGATCAAGATGCTGGTTGGGTTGGTTTCTGGTGAGACTGCTTTTCCTGACTTGCACACAGATGCTTACTTACTGTGTCCTCACATGGTCTCTCTCTGTGTTCATACTCCTAGTATCCCTTCTTCTTACAAGAACACCAACTCTATTGGATTAAGGCCCATCTTTATGACCTCGTTAGCTTTAAGTACCTCCTTAGAGGTCCTATCTCCAAATACAGTCACACTGGGGGTTAGGGCTTCAACGTACAGCTTTGGGGGGAACACAATTCAGTCCACAATGTATACTTTGAAAATATTTTCTGTCACTTTGTGCCTTCCTTTTTTACCCTCTTAATGCTATTTTTGTTTATTTGTTTTCCTCATAGGTTTATTTATTTTAATTTAATTTTTATTTTACATTGGGATATAGTTGATTTACCTTCACGCCATCTTTTGATAAATACAATGTCTTCACTTTAGTGGTAGTCCCATTTATCAGTCTTTTTCTTTATAATTAGTGCTTCTTTGTATTTTAAGAGATCTTTTCATAACCAAAAGTCATAAAGATAATTTTCTGTATAATCTTTTAGAGCTTTACTCTTTTGCCTAATAATTTATTTTTGTGTGTGATATAAGGATGGGATGGAATTGAGATTTATTTTTCCCATAGAGATGTCCAATTTAACCAGCAGCATTTATTGAAAATACCATCCTTTCCCCACTGCTCTGTGGGACGTACCTTGTTGTTAATCAAGTGTCTATAATACATTGGTCAACTTCTGTGTTCTTCAGTCCTGCCCTTTAGTCTATATTTTTATCCTAGGATCAATACCACTCTGACTTTATTATTATAACTTTGTTATACATATTAATATTCAAAAAGCAAATCCTCTCACTTTGTTCTTCTTTATAAAGAATTTCTTAGAAATCTTTATCTATTTAGGGGTACAAACTAATGTTTGAAAGTGAAATTATCCAGTTCCTGGAAATTGCTTTAAAATATATCAGCTAAATGATAGGGGGAATAGACAGAATAAAATTGACAAAGTGTTAAAAATTTTTTAATCTACAAAATAGGTATATAGGGTTTTCAGAATTTTTTTTTACTTTTATAAATTTTTGAAAAAATTTTAATAAAAAATTAAAAACTCTATCCTATATATCACCAAAAGAATATATTGAATAATCTTTGTCCTTGCATTTAAAAAGCTTGTTAACTAAAGTTCATTGTACACATTAAATAGGTGAATTGTATGGTGGGTTTTGTATTTTTTACTTATCAACTATATCTCCTACGGATGATAACAGAATTCTTTTATTTATTTATTTATTTATTTATTTATGCCTTACTTCAATGGCCAGGATCTTCAAAACAATATCTAGTTGGAGAAGCGATATCAGGTGTCCTTGTCTTGTTTCTGATCTAGGGGAATTTTCAACATTTCACCCCTACATATGACTGATGTATTGTACCATTTTATAGATACTCTTCAGATTGAGGCAGTTAATTTTCACCAGTTCACTGGAGATTAGTCAAAAATAGATGTTGGTATTTATCTAATACTTTAAAAATTTTATCTCATGGGGTAATCATATGATTTTTTTCCTTCATTCTGATAATGTTGAATGCTGTGACTTCCTATTTGAATGTTATTAAATCTGTGTTATTAGAAGAAATTCAACTGGTTTATGTTATCCCTCATATATATTATTAGATTTGGTTTGCTAATATCTACTTAGAATATATGTATTTTTATATTCATGAACACTATTATTCTATATTTTTTTCTCATAATGCCCTTGTCAGGTTTTACTATCAAAGATGTGCTGCCCTAATGAAATTAGCTGGAGTGTTCCCTTTTTTTCAAGACTTGGGAGAAGTTTGTGAAAATTGGCATTATTTGTTCTTTGAAAGTTAGGTATACTTTTCCAGTGATGCTATCTGGGCCTGGAGTTTTACTTGTGAGGAGATTCTACATTATATACTTAGTCGCTTTCATTGTTACTAGACTATTCAGACTTCCTATTTCTTATTGTGCCAGTTATAGTAATTGCACTTTTCTAAGCATTTGTCTATTTCATTTAAATTTTCAAGTTGATTGCTCTGAGATTCATAATATCCTGCTATGATCTTTTAAATGTCTGAAAAGCTTGCGGCAATGCCTCTTTTAATCCCTCACTTGGATCATTTCTTTCTCTCTTTGTTCTTGATCAGTTTCACACAGTGTTTAGCAGTTTTGTAAATCTTTCCAAAGAACAAAATTTGGCTTTGTTAATTCTAATTTTATATTTGTTCTCTTGCCCTTAATTTCTACCCTTATCTTTCTTCTTTTCTATTTTTTTTGGGGAATTTTGTTAATAGTTTCTCAAAATGAATGCTTATTTCAGTGATTTTTCAGCCAGTCTTCTTTTCTAATATATTCATTAAAGATTATAAACTTCTCTCAAAATCTGGCTCTACTACATTCCACAGTTTTTGTTTGTTTGTTTGTTTAAACATATTTATTTATTTATTTATTTATTTATTTATGGCTGCATTAGCTCTTCATTGCTGTGCATGGGCTTTCTCTAGTTGCAGCAAGCGAGGGCTACTCTTCGTTGCGGTGGCTTTTCTTGTTGCAGAGCACGGGCTCTAGGCACACGGGCCTTAGTAGTTGCAGCACATAGGCTCAGTAGTTGTGGCACACAGGCCCTAGAGCGTGGGCTTCAGTAGTTGTGGCTCGCGGGCTCTAAAACACAGGCTAAGTGCTTGTGGCACACGGTCTAAGTTGGTCCACGGCATGTGGGATCTTCCTGGATCAGGGCTCAAACCCGTGTCTCCTGCATTGGCAGGCAGATTCTAAACCACTGTGCCACCAGGGAAGCCCCATTCCACAGTTTTTATATAGCATTTTAAAGTATCATTATGTATAACATATTTGCTAATTTTCATTGGAATTTCTTCCTTGATTCAGGGGTTATTTCTAAATGCATTCTTTTCTTATTTTTAATTATGGAAAATTTAAAACATATATAAAGACTGAGATAATAGTTTAATGAATCCACCTAGGGCTCATAATCCAGACTCAGTAATTATCAACTCATGTGCATTTTTTTTCATCTTTATTCCCCTCTACTCCTCCCCTCTGAGGACTATTTTGAAGCAAATCATTGGTAAATATGTCATTTGTAAATAGCTTAAAAATATAAGGACTGTTTTTCAAAACATAACCACATTATTCCTTAATATAACACCAACGTTGGATCAATTTCAATTTTCCCAATTCTCATACCCTAATTTTTACAGTTTATTAACCAAATAAGCCATAATACCTGTATTTCACAATTGATGGATATATCAGAAGTGTATTTCTTAAATTCCAAACATGCGTGGATTTTTACGGGTCTTTACATTGTTTATTTCTGAATTTCATGTGGTCTAAGAACATATTTTAACTTTATTTCTTTGGAATTTGATGGGACTTTCCTATATTTGGTCAAATTTTGGAAACATTCTATGGGTACTTGAAAATAATTTGTATGTGTATTCTGCATTTTGGGGATTAGGTGCTATAAATATATCCATCAGATCTAGTGTGTTGATGGGTTTTTCAAATCTTTAATGTCTTTACTAATTATTTTCTGCCAGTTCTATCAGTTACTGAGAGAGATGTAGTCAACAGCTACCATTCTAATAGTAGATTTACATATTTCTTCTTCTATTCCTACTGATTTTTGCTTGTATATTTTAAAACTAAGTTATTAGGTACATATAAATTTAAGATTATTTACCTGGTGAATGGAACTTTCGTCATTATGAAGTATCTCTCTTTATCTTTAATAATCCTTTTCGCCTGTCTTCTTTATCTTGAGATTACCATAGCCACAATAGCTTTCTTTTGTATAGCATTTGTATGATACTTGTTTTTCCATCCCTTTACTTCCAAGCTTTCTAAATCATCATGTTTTAGATGTGTCTCTTTACATGCCTAAAAAATGGCAATGGCAGTAGAGAGGACAGGTTCAGACCCTGGGCCCCTGAATTTAGAAAAACAGGTGGAAATAATCCAGACATGAGGCTGGAAATTTGCAAAGGCACAAATCAATAGTTTAAATAAAACATGTGATTTAGGAAGAAAAGAAGATGGGTAGGCCTCCACGTTTATTGCTCCTGAGTTATAAAGACAATACGTAAGCCCATAAAATGCAATTGCATAAAGGGATCTTTGAGAAAATCAAACCCTCCCCTCATTTTCTGTTATAAATGAGGAACTTAGATCCAACTGATCAAAAAGAATAGACTAATAGAATAGAAAGAGTACAGAACCAAAGAAAAAAGGTGATGAGGAAATAAAATTACATAGGCTTATTTGTTTAGGTAGTAATGTCTTATTTAGCAAGTTGGTTTGTAATTATTGTTATTAAATTTAATTAGATATTATGGGACCAACAAAAGAGCTACTATTTGTGCCAATTACTAAATTAGTATTTTAAGAATGCATATTGCTGAATAAATACAATTTACAAATAAGAAGATGCATTAAAAATGCACCATGAGAAAGAAAATATTTAATAATCTGTATTAAGAATGGTACAGATGAACCTATTTTTAGAGCAGGAATACAGATGTAGACGTAGAGAACGGACATGTGGACACAGTGGGGGAAGAGGAGGGTGGGACAAATTGGGAGATTAGGTTTGACATAAATACACTACCATGTGTAAACTAGATAGCTAGTGGGAACCTGCTGTATAACACAGGGAGCTCAGCTTGGTGCTCTGTGATGACCTAGATGGTGGGGTGGGGAAGGGGTGGAGGGAGGTCCAAGAGGGAGGGGATATAAGTATATATATAGCTGATTCAATTCATTGTACAGCAGAAACTAACACAACATTGTAAAGCAATTTTACTCCAATTAAAAAAAAAAAGTATATTTAGCATTTTCTAAAAAAGATATTCAGTGAGAAAGAGCCTATTCATGCCGGGCATTCCTGTCTCCTTTTTCTTTCTCTTTACCTCCAAGGCTCTTTGGAGCCCATGGATATAGGGGTAAAAAACTCATGGTCTCGGGGCTTCCCTGGAGGCACAGTGGTTGAGAATCTGCCTGCCAATGCAGGGGACACAGGTTCGAGCCCTGGTCTGGAAAGATCCCACATGCTGCGAAGCAACTGAGCCCGTGAGCCACAATGACTGAGCCTGCGCGTCTGGAGCCTGTGCTCCGCAACGAGAGGCGGCGACAGTGAGAGGCCCGCGCACCGCAGTGAAGAATGGCCCCCGCTTGCCGCAACTAGAGAAAGCCCTCGCCCAGAAACGAAGACCCAACACAGCCAAAAATAAATAAATAAATAGATAAATAAATTTAAAACTCATGGTCTTCTCAGAAGAACCCTGGACTTGTTGCCTGAAAACTAAAATTTGAAACCCAGTTTAGCCATTGACTAGCCATGCACCCTTGATAAATCACTCATCTCTCAGATGCTATTTTCTTATCATAAATATGCGGATAAAATGTCCATTCTACAGATTAGAAAAAATATATTGAAACAAAGATGACTATAAAAAATGAGCTTTTATAATCATTTATCTAAATCACTCTGTAATGTTAAATTCAACTTTCATGGAAAGAAAGCAGGTAGAAACATCTGTTCAGCTACATCCATCTCTTTCCCCTTCATCCCTCCTCCCCAACCAAGAATGTTATCACAAGGATTTGACCTAAAACAGAACGTGGTAGTGAAGTTAAAGCTGAGTGTGCATTTGTGTGTTGGAGGGAGATGCTAATGACAACAATTCCAATTCCTAGTTTTCTTACATTGAAACAAACTCATTATGAAGTAAAAGTAGAGACTTTCTCTCCTTTGCTGGCAGCCTCCTGGACGCCTGGTAGAAAACTGAACTACTTCTATTTCACTACTCAATAAATGTGGTGTTTTCCAGGGAACTGTAAGCATATAAAAATAATTTTCCTAAATACTTTCTACATTTACAGAGGACACTTAAATACAAGAATCTGAGTGAGGAAAGGCAATTAAATACAATTAAAGGCAATTAAATATAAGAATCTGAGTGAGGAAATAGAAAGAGGTGGCCTAGAACTGTAGGAGACCCTATTCATGGACTCTGCCATGAACTAGCTGTGTGAATTCAAGAAAATTACTAAGCACCCTCGTCTATACTATGAAGCCAATTAACTAGATGGTCTCTAAGATCCTAAGATTCAGTTTTCAGATTAAAAAAATAATCATGATTTGCATTTTTATGTATCTAATATTTGAAAATTACTCTCTGGCACTATTTTATCTCTGGAGATAGTAGTTTTACAGGGAGTGCTTTTAAATATGTGCACACATTGATATTTTTTAAAATTTAAATTGCAGTACAATTGGCCAGATTGATATTCTATTTACAGTGGCCACTCAATACTTCCAATAGTACTAACAACCATCATATATGAAAAGCTCCTATATAAGCCTGAGTGGCAGGTGAAACACTTTATGTATACTCTCTTCCTTAATCCTTTCATTACTCTGTGAGTAATATTAAGACATTTTCCATCATATACTATCACTTATATGTGGAATCTAAAACAAATGATACCAATGAAGTTATTTACAAAACAGAAATAGACTCACAGACATAGAAAACAAACTGATGGTTACCAAAGGGTAGAGCAGGGGGAGGGGGGAAAGATATATTTAGGAGTTTGGGATTAACAGACACACATTACTATATATAAAATAGGTAAACAACAAGGACCTATTGTATAGCACACAGAATTATACTCCATATCTTGTAATAATGTATAATGGAAAAGAACCTGAAAAAGAATATATTATATATAAATGTATAACTGAATCACTTTGCTGTACACCTGAAACTAACACAACATTGTAAATTAACTATATTTCAATTAAAAAAATAAATTAAAACAAAGACATTTACTGATGAGGAAATCGGGGCTCAGGTCACAAGCAAATGTTGGAGCACAGGTCTGCCTGGCCAACTGCACAATATTGATGATACTAAAAACCTGCATCACCAATAAGATAGTCCTTCAGGGTGATCGATTCTTAAAGAAATGTGAATAGGAAGAGGCTGTGGATCTATGGCAGTTGAACTTGTTGGCAAGCTTTTAAGAATTGGTTAGTAAATTCATTATCCAGTTACATAATTACACCTACAAGTAGTAAAGTATTCCTTTATACAGATCAACCTGAAAGACCCAAAACTGCACATTACCCAAGAGAAATGAGAACAAAGCTCTCGTTACGAGTTCCTAGATAATTCAAATCCCTTTCTCAATTTCTCCACCTACCCAAGGCTGAACTTTCCATTAAAATCACCTCAATATGAAACAGAAAATGTAGTGCCTTGAAAGAAAGGGGGGATAAAAAGGCCTTGTGTTGTCTATGCAAATCAAGCCCCATGTAAGAGTGACATGGCAAAACTCCCAAACTGTTTGGGGGATGTGCACAATTTTCCCCTTCTCATGCCCTATTGCTTCCATTTAGGTAAGAAGTGGGTGTAAAGTACAGCCTCAACAGTTATCAAGGCTTTTTCTGGACACTCTGATGGAGAATTCGGGTTGCCCCAGATGTTTATCATCAATTTTATCTACAGATAAACTTGGGAGCAAAATACCTAGAGTGTGGAAAGTACAGATTTTCAAAAAAGAATCTAGCAGGCTTATTTTGGGCTGGGGTTTTGGCAGCTCAGACATGTTTGAAACAACAACTGAAATTGCAGACTACATTGTGCTAGGGCATATGCCCCTCTGCTCCTTACCCTCTGCTTCCCTCACAAATGAGCCATAGATCAGGCTCCTGGTTTCCACTCCTGCACCTGGGAAAACAGGGGCATATAAAGTCCATGGTAGAAACGATAGTGGAAGAAAGAAGAAGGTCACGTTCTGCAACAGAGAAGGGAGATACCCTCAACTGCAATAGAAGCAAATCCAAGGTCATCTTAGGAAACCGGGTAGAGTGAAATGGGTTTGCTTCACAAGGCAAGACAGGGAAGGACATCAAAGTTTAAATTTTATATAATTTTTCACATTACAAAATATTGTCCTTCTTTTGACTTTTGTTTTTATCCATTTTAAAATGTAAAAAAAACGTTCTTGGGCCAAAGGCCCTGCAAATAGGCAGCAGGCCACGTGTGGCCCATAGGTCATTGCTTCCTGCCCCACTGGGTCAGGGCAAGCCATGCAGAACTGATTGTACAGAGTGCCTCTATGTGCTTAAAAGTGGACATTTAGGAGGTAGTTGCAGAAAATCAAATGGAGAATCTGATTTAGGAAATCAATATTTTAGACAAAAATACTAATAAAAGGAAATAATAGCAATAATCATTACTTATACAGATCTTACTATGTTCTTGCCACTGTTCTTTACATCCATTAAACCTTTGATGAAGTAGGAACTATTATTACCTTCATTTTATACATAAGAAAACTGAGACAACAAACACAAGAGCATTAAGATAGCTATAGCTATCCATAAGCCTTTATGTGCAATTCTGAAATTCCCAAAGTTTAGAAACAGAACAAATTTATTGCAAGACCTGACCTGATTTGATAGCAAAACGTGACTGAATTGACATGTGGTTATGCATAATTTTTTATTTCTCTCACTTAGGGTTAACATTCATACATTTCATGGTAGAAATATTAATTTGTTTAATTGCAGATACTGCCCCAACCCTGCTGGACTTGTTCCATAATAGTTGACAGGTTAATAGCATTACCTTCCTAAGGTTTAAAAAATCTGACTTTCCAAACATATCTGGTTCCACGGATGCTAGATAATTAATTGTGTACATGTTTTAAGTCCATATTCTCTACTAAAGGATGAATTGATTCTCATGAATGATGGTGTGGTCTAGTAAAAAGAAAACTAGATTAATATAGTTAGGAGTTTGGGGGTATCATTCATCCTACTACTAATTAGTTGGATCCTTAGAAATTTGTTCCACCCTCTCTGGGTCTCATTTTCCTCATCTTGATCAGGGGTTATAAACTCAAATGCCTATCGGGCCAGGCAAAACATGTACATGGGAAAAGCAGAGCATCTGTAGCTCCTGGGAAGGCAGAGGCCACAGAAAACTGGAAAACACAGTCTCTGACTTTTGCCACGTGAACATGTATGGCCCACCTCTTCTGAAAATTTCTTTTAAGAAAAACCCAAAGCCAGATTTGTGTGTGAACTGACCAAAATTAAAAGCAAAACAAAATAAAACAAAAAACTATGCAGGGGGCTTCCCTGGTGGCGCAGTGGTTGAGAATCCGCCTGCCAATGCAGGAGACACGGGTTCGTGCCCTGGTCCGGGAAGATCCCACATGCCGCGGAGCAACTAAGCCCGTGAGCCATGGCCGCTGAGCCTGTGTGTCCGGAGTCTGTGCTCCGCAACGGGAGAGGCCACAACAGTGAGAGGCCCGCATACCGCAAAAAAAAAAAAAAAAAAACTATGCAGGTCTGTAGGATAAATGTGATGTCCACACCGCACCCCTCACCTGGCTGATGGCTGTAATAATGCCTTACACCACATTCAGACTTGTGTTCCTTTCCTTGGGGGTTTCTCGTGCAGCTGGAAGTGACTTACCCTTCTCCAACCCCTGCAACACTTACGTATTCCACTTAGTCAGCTCTTGGCATGGGTTGCCTTTCATTTTCAGTTATCTTTTCATATTGTCATGTCTTTTATCCTTAGCTAGATAGTAAGATCCTTGAGGGTCCTTGAGGATGGCAATGTATCTCTGAATTTCCATAACAATTGGCACAGTGCCTTGAACACAGCAAGGGCTTAATGAAAACATTTGGATTGATGTCAAAACAGGCTATAAATAGCTGTGGCTAAATCAGAGCAGCCCTAAGTCTGAGTTACTTGGGTTCCTCACTCCTGGTGGGAGATACTGTGGTAAAACCATTCAACAGGGGCTTTAGAACCCAACAGACCTAATGCCAGCTCCTTTGCTTCCAGCTATATGATTCCCTGCATATCAGTTTCGTAATTTGTAAATTGAAAGGTGAAAAATAGCTAACTCATTCTGCAGATTAAATGAAATAATGTATAAAGTATGTGGCATGAAACAGATGTCAGTAACTGCTGATTTTCTTCCTTGCTTAGGTGGCTAAGGAAAGGGAAAGTTTCTTACAGAACATTGAGGACTGTTCCTCCTACTACTTGTATGACTCCTCATCATCTACAGAAAATCAGGTCCAACTGCTACAGAATCCCCAAGGATCCGGTACACCTCACGAGAGCTCAAAATATGATCGAACTTTATGGCGTATCTTGCGTGATTTCAAATCATCTATGATTTTCTGAATTGCCTTGAAAAAAATCATTCTTTTCTTACAAAGCAACCGAAATATCTCTGTGAGCACAAGACTTGTGGCAAGAAGATATTTGTAGTTTCAGAAAACCGTTTGAGGCAAACTTGGCAAAGCATCAAACCATGTGTGATTTTCAACATAAGCATCAGAGAATTTAGTCAAGGATGTGATGCCCAAGATTATTTTGTGCAGAAAGTAATACATTTGTAAAATAAACAGTCTCATTAGAAATATGTACAGCCCTTCAGGATGCATAGACACGCTTGCGATGCTATTAATGTCTATCCACACGGGCTGCACCAAAAGGAGACTGCCAATAACCGCAATCTAAAGAAGAGTGTAAGCAGGACTCCTAAAATGCCATAGGCTATTAATCAAAGAATCTCAGTCTAGAAAGAGATTCAAATAGCCACCTTGTCCAGCTCTTATCTCTACACCTTCCTGATGGTCATCCTGCATCTGCTTAAACACTTTCAACCTGATTGAGAACTTGCTCTTTCCCATGATAACCTTTGTCATATTGAGAAATAAAACAAGAAACAAGGCCAGCTTCCTTAGAGCTGCTTCCTATTCTCCTTTAGTCTGGTCTCTGCAGATATACAGGCTATTCTAAAGTGTAAGCATCCATATGTGTATGCATATATATACAGTATATCTCACTATGCTCCTAGGATCATTTAAGATGTGATAGGTAATAGAGAATAAGTCTAGTGCCCTTTTTTACATGTTGTCATCTTGATGGTAAAACCCATGCATTGTGCCTTAGTTTAGAATGCCTAAAACAGACACAATGCCCTGTGCACAAAGACCTCTCAAAAAATATTATTCACTAATCATGTAATTGCCCTCATTAAGGGATCAAAAATGTAAAAGGAAAAAAATTCCTTTCTGACAATTCTAGCGCACCTTACTGAAATTCAGTGACTACTACAGTTACAGTAATTTGTTCACTCTTGGTATGTGCAGCTTACGTTTTGTCGTTTTTGAAAAGGAAATTATACATTTAGTATAATACATTTAGGTCTGCCTGCGGTAATTAGAAGAGCAGACCCACTGTCTCCTTGTAACCATGAGGTGAAGACAACACTTTCTCCTTCAGCAGAGATCAACACTGTTTTTATAAAGAGCCAGAGAATAAATATCAGGTTTTGCTGGCCATGCAGTCACTGATGCAACTACTCGACTCTGCCATTGTAGAGTGAAAGCAGCTGTAGACAATCTGTAAACAAATGGTCCTGGTCATAGCCAGGCTCCAAATAAAACTTTATTTACAAAAGCAGGTGGTTGCCTGGATTTAGCCCATATGCACAGCATGGTGGAAGAGAAGAACAGTGGCCCAGGAGTCAGGGGAAGGGAGTTCTAGCTGTGGTTCTTCCTCTAGCTATTTGTAGGATGGCAAGCCATCCATTCCCAACTTTGGGCTTGAGTCTTCATCTCTAAACAGAGCAAATTAGAAGGTTTTTAACTGCACTGCAATTTTGAAATATCTATGAGTTATTTCTCAAAATCGCTCAAACAGTTGAGGCTATTGATTTATCCATGTTGCATTGCAGCTACATTCAGAATGGTTTATCAATGCTTTCCTTAATACTGATTAAACGGGTTCCTAAAAGGCCCTCCAGAAATTCAGTCAGTAATGTAGGTGGCAGGAAGGGACAGGAAATGTCTCTTTCCTTTGGAAAGTGATAGAAGCTGCCCTTTGCAGCTTCTCAATAACCCAAATCTAGAGTTCCTAGGTTTAGGAAGTATGAATTACTTGTTGTTTATCTGAAATTTACATTTAACTGGACATCCTGCATTTCACCTGGCAACAATACTCCAGTTCCTTAACTTGAGAAAGAATTCAGACTGTAGGCACTGTTACAAATGTATTCTCACATGTACTGATCTCCTATGATTCACAGTGCTCCACCTGTAAAGCAGAGGGTGGCTTATCTTCATTCTAATCCAGTGAAAACTGAGGCCCAAGGACTTGAGAATTATCCAAAATTAGAGGGTTAGTGACACATAAGTCTAAATATCCCTTACTGACTCCAACAGACACAAAGTTAATTCATTATGGAGTTACTGTCTACTTCATCCATTAGACACTTATAAAGATTGACCTGTCAATAGTATAAACCTTCTGTTTCCCTTTTGTTCCATCTACACAGTGCCAACATTTACAGCTCTTTCCCAAAACAGTATTCAAATGAGGCATCATTGGGACAAACTTTACCTGTTGCAGCATGACATTGGCTGAATCAAAGAATTCCTCTTCTCTGGGAGAAAGGGCATTTTTAAAAATCAATTGAAGAAAGTCAAATATTTTAACAATTTTATAACACATTATAAGACTTAACTCTGAAAATAGAGGATCCAAAATTAGGTGTGTTACCCTAAAAGACAATCTAGTAGACACACTTGTTCTCTCAGAAGTTAAGTAAATGATTAAAAGTCAATTTTAAATATGGCATTGATCTAAATATTCAATAATGTTATATAGAGAATCCAGTTTTCCTTAAGGTAAAAGTAATCACTTGAGACAACATCACTTTCAGGAATACTCAGCCACGATTAACAAAACAGTCAGTCATCAAATTAAACTAAACAGGGGTATGGGGAAGAATTACTGTCTTAATAATCTTAGAAAGTCATTTACCGTGAGAACCATCGGCATCAGCCAGGGCTATAAGCTAAAAGACCGTCAAAGCAGGCAAGCATGAGATGGAGTGAATATGGTAATACCTTGGGTTAACACGGCAAAATCTATTCTGCCTACATTGTATACAATCAAATGCAAATTTCCGTATTCCCTTTAAACATTAATGCCTAGATTCCAGTGATCAGATGGGCATTTCTGTGAGAGAATCTCTGCCTTTTAGAATACTGTACTGGACAAAATTTGGCGGGCATCCCGACCCTAACATGCCTAGGACTTCTTTTTTCCCATTCCTCAATTTTGAGTGCTGAAGTCCCCCAGTTGGCGCAATTTCTGGTTTCTGTTTCTCAGAGGAAAGAAACGCTTTGTGGATTTAGTCATTAACTTCCTGGAAATGGTCATCTGTAGGTACAGAGTGTGATCTCTCAGCATCACAAAACCTCCCTCTACAGGTCTCAGTTTACACAAGCGGGGAGGGCTCTGGGGAACTCCTCTGGCCACCTTGGGGTGGGGCTGAGGGCTGGAGGCTGAATGAAATCTTTGGCTCATAGCACCTCTCTCCGTGTCTATTTAACATAACTGTGCAGACACATTGAATTTAAACATGAACTTCCAAACATAGAAAACAAAGTTTGAAAACAGTGGGGACAAGATGAGCTTGCTCCAAACAAACATAAGCCCCAACTCTACTAGGAAAGGATTTTAAAAGCCTATCCCATATTCACTGGAGAAATCAGCCATCAGCAAAGGGAAAAAGAAATTAACCTTTATCCAGTACCTCTTTTATACTAGGATGTTGATATGTACAGGAAAAGCCTTAGACCTAGCCTTAATAAATCTACAACTACTTACTTATTAAATTAGATAATACATGATTATTTTTTGTTGACATTAACCATAAAAGTGACATAAATTATTCCCAGAAGCTGCTGTGGCTTTACTTTGGTGACTGGTTTAAGGACTTTTTCTTTGGCCTTTTTTTCCTGTTTGCTTAAGACTGGCTCAAATATCATTAAAGCCATAATTAGAGATAAAGTAATTCAGATCTGCAAAACTTTACCTGGATGTTCATGCAAACAGACAGTAAAAATTTGTGGGTACAGTTAATTGATCATGCAGGAAAAAATAAATTCAAACTGTGCTTGCTTTTTCCCCTAAGCCAGTATTATAGTCACTTAATATATACTTCCCTTAATAGTAGTTAATAAGTCATTCAGTGACAGGCACAGTAGAGAGTGACTAGATATTCACCAATAGCATTTCCTCTTTCTATTTGCAGAGGAAGAATACATTTCCCAGGTCACTGGCACTTAGACTGGGGCCTGGGACCAGCTCTGGCCAATGGAATAGCCTGGCTCCTAAAAGTTCATGTGAGGTCCTGGACTTTCTCCCATTAACTGGAAGTAAAGGACTCCATGATCATGAAGCCACCCTAAAGAAAGTGTCCAGATGCTTGTGTCCTTGTGTATTGGAAGATAGCCTCCTAATACACATTGAGCTGTCCTGTGAACACGGGATGAATCATGTGTTAAGCCATGAGATTTTGTGGTTGTTTGACACAGCAGCTAACCAGAATTACCCCGACATCAAGGAGGGGGCTCACATTCTGAGTCCCCTTAGCAGGATCATCATGAAGGAAAAATAGTCTCAGATGCAAAAGTGAGCAGCAAGGAAATGGTGAACAGTGAGGGTTGGCACCAGAGACCATGGCATGCAGAAAAAACAGAAGAGTGGAGTCGGGGACCTAGGGAAGCTGAGACTGTTGGCAAATCAAAGGCAGAGATAGAAGAGGTCAATGCAGATCTGGAGAACATGTCTTGGAGCTGGATCCCTTGTGAGGACTGGGAAGGCAGGCCACCAACAGGGACGAGAGCCACTGGGGGCTTCCCTGACTGTACCTGCTGTTTATCTCTCTGATCCAGGCTAGAAGGTGACCTCCTGTACAGCCAGACCAATTGCCATGCTTACTGCAGTCCAAAGCCTGGAGAAAGACACTGTGGTTTATGTATCTAATCTGGAGGCCTAGATACTAGTTCAGAATTCCAAGGCTACCATGAAATTGGAATGAATGAATATTAAACCCAGGCAGTTTTCTATAATAAAACTATTATTAGTCAGCTAGAAATCCCTGAAGAATGAATTTGTTTATTTACATATTCCATTTCTCAAATACTCTCAGACCTCTCCAATTTTGAGAACTACATACTAGACTTTCTTCAATGAAAGCTTTCTCACCTGGTGATGATCAACAACAGCAAATTAAAACCTTTAAGCTTTTGGCAGTCACATCCAAAGAGATGGGAACTCTCAAACTAAAGCCTGTTTCCTGAAGATAAATTAAACAGTACCTCTAGTGGTCCCTACTTAACTGCTCTTAACAAGATTTCTACGTGGTGGTTCCTGCTGACAGATTGAGTGCAGAGGAGCAAGAAGCACAGGAAATGGGGGAGGGAAGTGACGGATGTGAGTAAGTATGTATTGGGAAGACTTGCACTTAATTCTTCTGAATGAGCTTATGTTAGCATCATCTCTTGGGAAATCAGCCACTTTGCATTTGTTTCACTGCTCCTGCCTGCATATTGAATGGACCAGTGCAGACTCAATATGAATTTATTCTCTGCTGATCCTAATGAAGGGGAGCACAATGGAAATTTGAGGCATTGACCTGCCAGCCCCCTACTGTAAATGCTAAAGTGAGGAGGGACCTCCCTATGCTCTCCTCTTCTATTTTCTCAAGCTTCAAGGATGTGATCATTGCTTCATAATCTTTTTAGCAACAAATTGACCACATTCATGTAGAGCCTGTAGGTCAATTGATAGGCAGAAATAACCAAAATGAAATCATGGCAAGATCGTGGAGCCATGGATCTCTATGTCACCATGAACTAGCCCTACGACCTTGAGGCAGTATTTCTAAATAATTCTTTGTCCCTTACCTCTGTAGGCAAAGCTTCTTTTGTGAGAACAATTTTACCAAAAGCTGGACACAAAAAGCCATTTACCTTAAGTATCTAAAGGGAGGAAAGAAAACTGAAGAAGGAAGATGGTGAGAAGTTAGACATAAGAGAAGCAATTGAGTCTTCTCCATCCAGCAACTTTTGCACCTGGCTGTGGGTCAGATCTCAGAAACTCATGGGTGGCAACACACGGTGATTGTTCTCTCCATAAAACTCCTATTGTCCTTTGTTCCTCACAAAATACCTTATTTCCAGGTTGTAGTACAGTTATTTGCATACTGCCCCTTTCCCCTCCTCAGTGACAGCCTCTTTAGGGCAGCCTTCATGTCTCTCACCTTCTTATCCCCTGTGTTATCTGTGGTTGATCCCATTATCACTTTTCTGCTCTCACACACAAAATGTTTGTGGATTTAATGGAAGCACAGCATTTCTTCCACACCTCCTATTCAACCTCATGTATGTCTGGCTTTGGAATTACCCTTCCCCTAAATCAAAATTCTCATTTTCTTTAGGCATCTCAGCCAGGTTAGAATGAAAGCTAATTAAGCTAATTCACATTAAGTTTATGACTAATCGTCTTCCCACATACTCTTTAACCTGCTCAGGAATGTTTTCTTATTAACTCGAACTGATGAAACCTTCAAAACCAATGAGCCTTCCTAATTACAATTTTGCCTATTAGTGAAAGGAGCTGGGATAGAACAACTGGGATGTCAGCCTTATCCCGATCTAGAGCAGGACCTCCTTGTCTCGGTTCCCAGTATTTGCAACCAATCATTATACAAGTACTATAGTTTACAAAATTTATGGTGGATCAGAATCACCTGAAGGGCTTATTAAACTAGACTGCTAGGCTCCACCTCCAAATTTTCTAATTCAGTATTTTTGGGTAAGGCCAAAATTTTGCATTTCCAACAAGCTCCCTGGCAATGCTGGCACAAGGAAACATGTGAAGAACCACCATATTTATACAAAACTTCCCTTCCATATGGAAGAGAAAGAACACTCTAAAAGCAGGAAGGGCAAACTCAACAGCATAGAGGTGTGAAAAGCGTTTCACATGTGATAACAATGGCATTTTTCTTTCCCTGGAGATTGAATTTTGTGGAAAGTAGGGGAAGGAGAATGGAGTTGAGGAAGTTTGGGGCTAGAGTGAAGAACCCTATCAGTTTAGAATGTGGTGCTGGGATCACCTTCTATGGGAAACTGTAACCTCTGAGTTGTTCGGAGAATAACACCTAGAATGGGAATTGTTAAAAGATGTATGGAGTCACCTTGAGTCATTCCCCATCTTGGCATAAACTAAGAATCAAGTTGCTGGTGTTTAATAGAGGAGGCCTAAATTTTGAGACGTACTTTTAATTTTATAAACATCAATGACCTTTATTTAACTGACATCCCTGTGGTAAACGGGAAGGGTGAGAGGGTCTCTGCCTCATCCATTTCCCACTCCCTTCCCCTTTATTCTTCCTTGACGCTTCCTGCCTCCAAAGCATTCTAGAACCTTAATGGGGCTGCATTTATAGTAGATGATAGAATAAATATACTTTTCCCTATTCTATACTCAAAGAATATACTCCCCATTCTATGCCACTGTGCATGAAAAGGTTTTGTGGAATGAGATTTTTCTCTTCATGTTCTCTTGTCCCCATATCGGGGCACTCATATCCAGTTCTCTTCACTATCTTGCTCCTTTTGTTCTATCCCACTTAGGCATGCCCAAGGGCTTCCTGTACCATTTTCCTAATAAGAGAGGTAAGATTCCAAGGTTTGGCCATGGACATAGGGGTATATACATCCCCAGAGGCCTTTAGGCTGGTCTTTGTGCTCCAACCCAACTTTAACAAGAGAAATCTGATATTAAGAGAAATGAGAAGTGGTCCAATTAATTAGTGAAAAAAATTCCTGACCAAGGGCAAAAGGTAGGCAAGCTTCCAAAAACAAAAAGGAAGTATTTCTTACTTCTGTTTGTACAACCAAAGTGTACTGCATAGAGTCTATATTTCTTCCAGGAACCTGATTTCTAAGGAAGCACAGTCATCGATCACCAACTTAGATTGGGTTCTCCCAGAATCAGACCCTGAAGTAGGATGTAAGTGCAAGTAGTTTACTTTAGGAGGCAGTGCTAACAAGCAATGGCAGAGAATTGGGAAGTGAGAAAGGGCAAGGAAGAAAGCCAACACAGAAAAGTTAGCCCCAAAGGGAACTGGGGCTTATTCCTGCTGGACATTCTAGAAAGTAATATAGAACACAACTCAGAGTTGTCCCATGTAAGAGCAAGGAAGCTGGGGGCTACATCTATCAACTCCCTCTAGTTGTTAGTTAACAGCTGCTCCCAAGATGTGAACACCCTGTCCCCAGATGGTTCATGCATGCTCCTGCAGTCAAAGAAATCAGAGACTCACAGATGCTAATGGAGGATATCCAATGAATGTGGGGAGAGCACCCACAACTCTCCTATAGTAATTTGGGGGATTTCTCCTCTTTCATAATTCAGTTGTCCTAAAATTCCTTGTTGTAAAGCAGGAGGCATAACCCTCTCAGGCTTCAGACAATACTACAAAGCTACAGTAATCAAAACAGTGTGGTACTGGCACAAAAACAGATATGTGGATCAATGGAACAGATTAGAGAGCCCAGAAATAAGCCCACACACCTACAGTCAATGAATCTTCGACAAAAGAGGTAATAATATATACTCTGGGAAAAAGACACTCTTTTCAGCAAGTGGTGTTGGGAAAATTGGACAGCCACTTGTAAATAAATGAAGTTACAACACAGCCTCACACTATATACAAAAAGAAACTCAAAATGGCTTAAGGACTTAAACATAAGGTATGACACCATAAAACTCCTAGAAGAGAACATAGGCAAAACATTCTCTGACATAAATCGTACCAATGTTTTCTTAAGTCAGTCTCCCAAAACAATAGAAATAAAAGCAAAAATGTATAAATGGGACCTAATGAAACTTACAAGCTTTTTCACAGCAAAGGAAACCATAAAAAAAATGAAAAGACAACCTATGGAATGGGAGAAAATATTTGCTAATGAAGCAACTGACAAGGGATTAGTTTCCAAAATATACGAACAGCTCATACAACTCAATAACAAAAAAAGACAACCCAATCAAAAAGTGGGCAGAAGAACTAAATAGACATTTTCTCCAAAGAAGATATACAGATGGCCATCAGGCACATGAAAAGATGCTCAACATCGCTAATTATTAGAGAAATGCAAATCAAAACTACAGTGAGGTACCACCTCACACTGGTCAGAATGACCATCATTAAAAAGTCTACAGGGACTTCCCTGGTGGTCCAGTGGTGTGGGATCAACCCCTGGTCAGGGGGCTAAGATCCCACATGCCTCATGGCCAAGAAATTAAAAAACATGAAAGAGAAGCAGTATTGTAACAAGTTCAATAAAGACTTTAGAAATGGTCCACATCAAAAAAATCTTTGAAAAAAAAAAGTCTACAAATAACAGATGCTGGAGAGAGAGTGAAGAAAAGGGATCCCTCCTACACTATTGGTGGGAATGTAAGTTGGTACAGCCACTGTGGAAAACATTATGGAGTTTCCTCAGAAAACTAAAAATAGAAATACCATAGGATTCAGCAATCCCACTCCTGGGCATATACCCAGACAAACTACAATGCAAAAAGATACATGCACCCCCTATGTTTATGGCGGCACTATTCACAATAGCCAAGACATGGAAACAACCTAAACGTCCATCAACAGATAAATGGACAAAGAAGATGTGGTACACATAGACAATGCAATACTACTCAGCCATAAAAAGAATGAAAGAATGCCATTTGCAGCATCATGGATGGAACTAGAGATTATCATATTAAGTGAAGTAAGTCAGAAAGAGGAAGACAAATGCCACATGATATCATTTATATGTGGAATCTAAAATATGACACAAATGAATTTATCTACGAAACAGAAACAGACTCACAAACATAGAGAACACTTGTGGTTGCCAAGGGGGAGAGGGGGCCAGGGAAGGATGGAGTAGAAGTTTGGGGTTAGCAGATGCAAACTATTATTTTATTTTATTCTGTACTATTATATACAGGATGGATAAACAACAAGGTCCCAGTATATAGCACAGGGAACTACATTTATTATCCTGTGATGAACCATAATGGAAAAGAATATAAAAAATAATGTAAATACATGCATAACTGAATCACTTGGCTATACGGCAGAAACTAACTCAACATTGTAAATCAATTATACATCAATTAAAAAATAAAATAAAACAAAATTCCTTGTTGTCACATAAATTGTACCCACTGGAAGCAAAACAGATATTTGAGTTTCATGATTCAGTTTGTATTAGTGTCACTGTAACTCTGTTCCATCCCATTATTTGATTGACTATTAACATTTTCTTAGAAAATGTATGTAGGAATAAATTTATCCCCCCAAATCAAATACCACCTATGCAAAGATATCATAAAGCCATGAAAATTAGTTCTATAAAACAACTCAGAGGAGTATGTTCAACAGTTTCCAAATGCATACTGACAGTAGAAAAATAAAATCAAATATCCATATTTGCATTTTGTCTAGACATGGTTACAGACTTAAATCTTCAGTTGATCAGCTTGAAGTACCAAGCAAATCTTTGTCATCAATACAACAATAATACTTGCTTATGTGTTTTGTAGCAGTGCATATCAAAAGAAGAAATTTTAAAAACAGAATCTCAAGAAATGCAGTTCCCCAATGTACACACTAAGCAAAGTATCACCAAAAAGTTAGTTTGGTATTACTTTACTAGAGAAATTACAGAAAGAAGATAGGACAAAATACAACAATAAAATTGGCAAGGGCCAGCTCCCAGACAGCTAATTTAGTGTTCAAGGAAACTGAAATATACATAAGTGAGATTTGTATTTTGTTTAAATACTACCAATGAGTTGTTTTAACCAATTTACAAGTGAGGTAGGAGTATTCTGCTATAATGAATTAATTACATATATCATGTTTTAATGAATATAATCAAGTCAATTTGCCTTTGTAGACAAAGAGTGACTTCTGTAATGTAACATATAGCATGACCAAGTTTAACCCCTAAAATAATGCCTGTTTATCTATAGACTATAATTATAAAACAAGAAAATAAATAAAACTATCTGGCAACCTTGATCAAACAATGCAGGCCACACTTGGTTCAGATATTGCGATAGATTATCCAACTCGTTGGGTAGCAGACTTCATGAGCATTAAATAAAAATAAAAATCAACTATGCAAAGTCAATTGAGTTTATGCCTAGCCTTCATCAAGAACCAACAAGACAAAATAATACCCCAAAACAAATCTTCGTAAAAATATCATTTGGGCTCTCATCTAGAAGGCAAGGTATAGAAGGAAAATACATATTTCAGGTAAAAAAAAACCCTGCTATTGTGATATGCCTTTATGTTTAAAAACAGTTGGCTTGGTATATTGTAGAAATGACAGAGAAAAAATGGAAAGTTATTAAGGAGTGAAGAAAGTGTCAAATTTGGTTCACATGTCAAATTTAAATTATAAACAATGAGGGATGCTTAACATCCAGTTTAATGATCCCAGCTTCTTGATTCTGCAAAAGTATAAGAACTTTTAAAATATAAAGTCTTAGATTCATCACTTTTAAATTTATTCACAGAATTATATTTGAACCAAATTATGCAATTAATATTTAACAGGGTGCGTCCCTAAAATAGGCATTATAATACAAAAATGCAAAGACACATCAGTCATGGTCATTGACATCAGTAGCTTACAGCCTAACAGGGAGAGACTGACAAGACCAAAAGAGTGGATGGATACTCTGATGGAAGTATCTTTTGGGTATGTGGGTCTGGAGAATACAGCTGTCAAATCATGGGTGGGCAGGGAAGCATATGGCCCAGAAAGCTTTATAAAAAGTGTGACACTTGTGCTAACTGTTCATTGTGGTGTTTATATTTGCCTTTTTGTACCAATCAGTCCAACATTCCTAGAACACAGCCCAGGTTAAGGATGACAGAGTTTAAGAGTCAATTGGATTTCTATATTTCTTTTTGTATATCCTTTTATTTGGACAGTAACCACTTCACTGAGCATCCTATTTCTATCATTAGATAACTATAAAATCAAATAAACAACTATGTTGAAGACATTGCCCTAGATGGTAAATGAAAGCAAATCAAAAAGGAAAAAACGAGGAGGGAGTCAGTGGTGAAGCACAGCCTGTGCAATCCAAGAAGGGAAAGGACCCACAAAATGAACTTTGACATGTAAAGAGCTAAATATGAAAATTTAAGATAGTGTTTGACACATAGAAAGGCATCCTTCCTTCT
This sequence comes from Kogia breviceps, assembly GCF_026419965.1. Classification (NCBI taxonomy): domain Eukaryota; kingdom Metazoa; phylum Chordata; class Mammalia; order Artiodactyla; family Physeteridae; genus Kogia; species Kogia breviceps. The sequence continues at coordinate 146,888,933 of NC_081312.1, forward strand.
TGGATAATACATATCAACACCATAAGCATGTCAATTGTCATTTATCATTCAATTTATATTATAGTGCATATGTATATAGAGGTATATATTTTATAATATATAGTATATATATTATATAGCTATATCTATCTATATATATATTACAATCTTTATGAAAATATCAACAAGATTTTTGAGGTCAACAAGCTGAATTTAAAGTTCATGTGAAAAAAACAAACAAAACAGAAAGCCAAAAAAGAAAAACCATGAAATACACAGCTATATGGTCATCAGCAGGCCTATCCAGGTACTGAAATATATACCAAAGCCTCTGTCATTGGAAGACTGTGGTATATAGCATGTGAATAGAGAGATGACGCAGTAGAAAAAAAAAAAAATAGAAAGTTCAGGAGAAAAAGCCCAAGTACATATAAAATTTTAGTACAGATCCTCCTCAACTTATGATGGGATTATTGATCCTGACAACTCCATGGTAAGTTGAAAATATCTTAAGTGACGTATGCATTTAATACACCTCGCCTACTGAACATCATAGCTTAGCCTAGCTACATCAAACTTGCCCTGAACATTTACATTAGCCAACAGTTGAGCAAAATCATTTAACACAAAACCTCTTTTGTAATAAAGTGTTGAAGGTCTCATGTAATTTATTGTATACTGTACTGAAAGTGAATAACAGAATGGTTGTGTGGGTACGGAATGGTTGTAAGTATATTGGTTGTTCACCCTTATGATTATGTGGCTGACTGGGAGCTGCAGCTCACTACCACTGCCCAGAATCATGAGAGAATATAGCACATTGCTAGCCCAGGGAAAGATCAAAATTCAAAATTGGCAGTACTGTTTCTACTGAATGTGTATCACTTTTGAATCATCATAAAGTCAAAAAATCTTAAGTTGAACCATCGTAAATCGGGGAACATTTGTATAGTATACACGCATACCTCATTTTGTAGTGCTTTGCTTTACTGCATTTCACAGATATTGCATTTTTTACAATATCTTATTGTAAAATATTTTACAAAAATTTCTACAAATTGGAGTTTTGTGGCAACACTGAGGTGAACAAGTCTATCAGTGCCATTTTTTTCCCAACAGCATTTGCTCTCTTCATGTCTCTGTGTCACATTTTGGTAAATTTCAAAATATTTCAAAGTTTTTCATTATTATTGCATTTGTTATGGTGATCTGTGATCAGTAACCTTTGGTGTTACTATCATAATGGTTTTGAGGCACCATGAACTATGCCCATGTAAGGTGGTAAACTTAACAGATAAATGCTGTGTGTGTTCTGACTGCTCCACTGACCATCGTTTCTTCCATCTCTACCTCTCTCCAGGCCTCCCTATTCCCTAAGACACAACAATCTTGAAATTAGGCCAATTAACAACACTACAATGGCCACTAAGTGTTCAGGTGAAAGGAAGAGCCTCATGTCTCTCATTTTAAATCAAAAGTTAGAAATGATTAAGCTTAGTGAAGGAGGCACCTCTAAAGCCAAGACAGGCCAAAAGCTAGGCCTCTTGCACTGAACACAGTTAACCATGTGATGAATGCATAGGAAAAGTTCTTAAAGGAAATTGAAAGTACTACTTCAGTGAACATACAAATGATAAGAAAGTAAAACAGCCTTACTGCTGATATGGAGAAGGTTTTGGTAGTCTGGATAGAAGATCAAACCAGCTACAATATTCCGGTAAGCCAAAGACTAATCCAGAGCAAAGCTCCGACTCTCTTCAATTCTATGAAGGCTGAGAAAGATGAGAAAACTGCAGAAGAAAAGTTTGAAGCTAACAGAGGTTGGTTCACGAGGTTTAAGGAAAGAAGCTGTCTCCACAACACCAAAGTGCAAGGTGAAGCAGCAAGTGGTGATGTAGAAACTGCAGCAAGTTATCCAGAAGATCTGTCTAAGATAATGAAGGTGGCTGCACTAAACAACAGATATTCAATGTAGATGAAACAGAATAGCCTTATGTTGGAAGAAGATGCCCTCTAGGACTTTCACAGCTGGAGCGGAGAAGTCAATGCCTGGCTTCAAAGATTCAAAGGGCAGGCTGATTCTCTTGTTAGGGGCTTATGCAAGTGATGACTTGAAACTGAAGCCAGTGCTCATTTACCATTCCAGAAATCCTAGGGTTCTTGGGAATTACGATAAATCTGTTAGGCCTGTGCTCTATAAAAGGAACAAGAAAGCCTGGCTGACAGCCTATCCGTTTACAACACGGTTTACTGAATATTTTAAGTTGACTGTGAGACCTACTGCTCAGAAAAAAAAGACTCCTTTCAAAACACTGCTGCTCATTGACAATGTATCTGGTCACCCAAGAGCTCCGATAGCGATTTGTAATGAGATTAATGTTGTTTTCATGCCTGCTAACGTAACATCCATTCTGCAGCCCCTGGATCAAGGAATAACTTTGACTTTCAAGTCTTAATCTTTAAAAATACACTTTGTAAGGCTACCATACATATTCACTGTCATAAATAGTGATTCCTCTAATGAATCTCAGCAAAGTGAATTGAAAACCTTTTGGAAAGAATTCACCATTCTAGATGCCATTAAGATCATTCGTAATTCATGGGAAGAGGTCAAAATGTCTACGTGAAAAGGAGTTTGGAAGAAGTTGATTTCAACCCTCATGGAAGACTTCAGGGATTCAAAACCTCATTGGAGGAAGTAACTGCAGATGTGGTAGAAAAAGCAAGAGAACCAGAAGTAGAAGTGGAGCCTGAAGTTGTGACTGAATTGCTGCAATCTCATGAGAAAACTGGAATGGATAAGGAGTGACTTCTTATGGATGAGCAAAGAAAGTTGTTGAGATGGAATCTACTCCTGATGAAGATACTGAGAAAACTGTTGAAATGACAACAAAGGATTTAGGATATTACATAAACTTAGTTGATAAAGCAGTAACAGGGTTTTAGAAGACTGACTCCAATTTTGAAAGAAGTTCTGCTGTGGGTAAAATGCTATCAAACAGCATTACATGCTGCAGAGAAATCATTCATGAAAGAAAGAGTCAAATCATGTGGCAAACTTCATTGTTGTCTTATTTTAAGAAATGTCCACAGCCACCCCGGCCTTCAGCAACCAATACCCTGGTCAGTCAGCAGTCAACAACCAGTCAAACCTTCCACCAGCAAAAAGATTACTACTCTCTGAAAGCTCATATGACAGTTAGCATGCTTTAGCAATGAAGTATTTTTTAATTAAGGTATGTACAGTTTTAGACATGATGCTATTGCATACTTAATATACTGCATTATAATGTAAATATAACTTGTATATGCACTGGGAGACCAAAAGAACTGTGTGACTTGCTCTATTGCAATATTCACTTTATTGCAGTAGTCTGGAACCAAACCCACAACATCTCCATGGTATGCCTGTATTAAAAAGGTGTCAAGTCAGTCCACTAGGTAAAAAAATAGACCTTTAAATAATTAGTACTGGGACACTGGATAGTGATTTGGAAAAATAATGAAATTGAACTTATTCCTTATACCACACACCAGAATGAACTCCAAATGTACCAAGGATACAAATAAAATACATGAAACCCTAAAGCTGCTAGAAGAAACCAGCCAATTCCCTTAGGACCTGGGTATGAGGAAAAGCTTTCTGAGTATGACTGAAATGCAGATGTAATAAAAGATTGATAAATATGACTATATAAGTATAAAATTTTAATACAACAAATATTCACAGTAAGCAAAATAAAGACAAATGCAAAACTAGGAGAAAATGTTTGCGACATAATCATAGCTAAAGGAGTAACAACCAATACAAAAACTACTTTAAATGTTGAAGGAAAAAGCCGTTAGAAAAATGAACAAAAATTATAATAATAGAGGCAGTTTACAGAAACGTATATAAATAACCCTGTGGAAAAAAAGATGCTTGATTTCATTCTCAGCAAGAGAAAAACAAATTAAAATTACATTGAAATAGTTCATAACTATTGATTGGCAAAAATATAAGTTTGACAGCACACATTGTTGGTGAGGCTCTGAAAAAACAGGCATTGCTTATGTTACTGGTTAAAAAAAATCACCATTAAAGTTATAACTACAACCTTGCATTTTCAATGATAAGGTCACATTTATCAATGATAAGTTCCAACGTATTTTTATTTGACTATGTGAAAAATGAAACAGAAAATAAGAAAAACTTTTCTGGCAATCATTTGGATCTAAGAGTTCCAGCACCTGATACTGTAGTATTGTGACTTCTTACAATGCCAAGCCCCAACTCCATCATGCTAAACTGAGAAGTAAAAGACCAGGTTTTGAAATATTACAGTCTATAAATCTTACCACATAATCCCCTACACCACTGAGAGCACTGTACTCCCAGGACAGACAGGCTTCAGTTAGGATGAAGTACCAGAAATGTTCCATTACCCAGAACTGGGCCCAGCAACAGCCTCTTTTGACAGATGACATCAAATTATTCATATAAACCCAGATGTTCTGTGTGCATTTGAGAACACTTATTCCATAGCCTCTCAGAATCTTCCCCCAGGTTAAAACTCTCTGGGCATGACTGTCTCAACTCAACTATGAAAGAGCTAGAGTTAATGCCCCCGCCAATGAGAAATAGCATGGGGAGATCTACACCACAGCTCTGAGGGCCATTGTAGGGCTCCTGTGAAAATGTCGAAGAAGAGCTCTCCCATGAAAGTTTGTCACCACAGCTTCTGGTGCCAGAGTAAGAGAATCTGTCCAATTTCTTCTCTGTTCTTTTTCAATTTTCCTCAAAAATGGCAGGCTAATTTAAATGATAGGAAATAAAAGCCAAGTTAGAACTTAGCTCCTAAAATACACTAAAATGCATTTTAGAGAGGTAAAAGAAGGAAAAAGTAAACTGATAACAATAAAAATTAAATCTAAAATATAGGTGCATCTCTCTCTGATTTCTGAATGAGAAAAATCTCCTAAACTTAAAAAATGAAGACATGATATAGGAAAATATTAATATACTATCATATACACAATTTTATGGATATCAAAGATAAACGATTAAAGAGCAAATATCTAGTTAGAAAAATATTCACCCCAAATATAAGAGATCAATATCCTTACTATGTAAACCAATAAGAAAACATTAAGAGAACATAAAATTCTCAAAAGGGAAAACATAAGTGCCAAATATAAACTTCCTCAAGATGCAACTTCAAAATGCATATTAAGCATAAGCAATGTGCCATTTATTCACTTATCAACTTGAAAAAGTCTCAGTATATTAATAGATAACAGTTACATAGTGCTTTTCATGTCCAAGTCACTCATCTAAGTGCTTTACCTATATTAAGTAATTTAATCTTCACAACAACCCTGTTAGGGAAGCAACATTATTTTCAACATTCCCATTTAACGGATAAAGAAAGTGAGGCACAGGTAAGTGAAATAACTTGTCCGAAGTCACACAATTCATAAATCAGAGAACTGGTATTCAATCCAAGCCAGTCTGTCTCCAGATACCTGCTCTTAACCACTGTGCTGTCCCACCTCAGGTTGATGGAAAGGATGTGGTGATTCAGGCATATTCATTCATTATTGAGTAGAGGCATTTGGGGACAAAATTTCTGAAAGACAACTTTATAAGTAAATATCAAGAGTCTTTGAAGGTAATTTTTAGCTTTTGTGTAATATTTTGACTTGTAGGAATCCATTCTAAAGAAATTATATTTAGGGGCTTCCCTGGTGGCGCAGTGGTTGAGATCCGCCTGCCGATGCAGGGGACACGGGTTCATGCCCGGGTCCGGGAGGATCCCACATGCCGCGGAGCGGCTGGGCCCGTGAGCCGTGGCCGCTGAGCCTGCGCGTCCGGAGCCTGTGCTCCGCAACGGGAGAAACCACAACAGTGAGAGGCTCGCGTACCACAAACAAACAAACAACAAAAAAAAGAAATTATATTTAAAATGAAACAGATTTATGCACAGAGAAGCTCACGCCACCGTTAGTTATAATCGCCAAAAGAAAATAGCAAACACATGCCAAATATTACAAGAATGTTTAAACAATGGAATATTTGGCAGCCAATAAAAATGGCATTACGAGTTTTCATAATATGGGAAATATTTATGACATACAATGCTAAGCAAAATGAAGGATACAAAAGTTTATGTATACTACTATTTATATTTAAAAACACAGAAATTTATTTATTCAAATAAGTAAGGAAAACAAAGTTTCCTGCTGTGATAGAGTTAACTTTCCCGTGGAACAGGCAAACAATGAACATAAAAAGTAAATGAATTACGCAGTGAATTAAAATAAGTACAGTTGAACAAAGGGAAGAGCAGGATGATGGGAATTGGGGATTCTATGCGTGATAAACGCATGCAATTAAATAGAGGAAAGCCTCACTGAGACAGTAAACTTTGAGCAAAGACGTAGAGGAGGTGGAGGATTTAGCCATGTGAATACCTGAGGGAAGAGCATTTCAGGCTGACAGAATAGGTAGAGTGAAGGCTTGGTAGCAGATGCTGTTGGTACCCTACCCGTATTCTGGGTGTGGACCTCTGCACACCTAGAGGCCGTTTACTGCAAACACCTGTGACTCACTTCCTACAGGTCCCTATTTTCAGTTCTTGGAGCATGCTCAGTCAGGAAGTGAGACAATCTGGAAATTAATGGTCCTGAAATCAGGACTCAACCAATGACAGCTAAGGAACTGATGAAAAACTCCCCCCAGGTCCCCTGCCCTTGGGTGGGCTAACTCAGAGACATGTTGCACATTATCCCCTAGAGCAGTGTTTCTCAATCATCAATTAGGACATATGAACCACCTGAAGTCCTTGTTAAAATGCAGATTCTGATTCAGTAGGTCTGGGGTGGCGTATGAGATCCTCATTCTAATGAATTCCCAGGTGATGCCAGTGCTGCTTGTTCACAGAACATACCTAAAGCAGTGAGGTCCTAGAATTATTCAGTGGGTCTGGGCCCACTTGATCACAGCAGTAATACGCCCTCTATTGGCTTCTTTCCCACCCCTGATTCATTTCTTCTCTCCCACATAGTGTTAACCTGGCATCACCTTTAGAATAAACTAGTTGCATTCACCTGTCTTGCTAAGACAAGCCTATACCATACCCTGAGGCAGAGTACTCTGATGAACTAGAGGACACAAAGAATCCAGAGTGGCTGGAGCAGGGTGAGGGGCTCAGTAGCAGGAAAAGCAAAAGAGTTTGTAGTGGTAATGGAAGAAGATGATATTGGACCAAGGTAAGGGTTCTGGCTCTCAGAGTAAAATGATGGGCCATTAGTACAGTTTTAAGCAGATGATGATATGATAACATGCTCTGCCATTAACAGCCTCACCCAGGCTACTGGCAAGGGTCAAGGGCAGATGCAGGTACAATAGGTTAATTTGGAGGCCACCGCAGTAACCCATGGCAGAGATAACAGAGGTACATGGTAGAGGCAAGGACACAGGAGGTGGCGGACATATGAGGGGAAGTATAAAGTTGCCAAGTAAACAGCTGGATCACAACGCTCTAGAGTTTGGGAAAGAGGTCTGTGGTAGGAGATATAAAAGTGGCTGTGTTCAGCATATACGTGGCTTTTAAAATCACTGGACTGAATGAGATCACTTAGAAACCAAGTGCAAGTAGAAAAAAGAGAGTCCAAGAACTGAGCCCTGGAACACTTTAACCTTGGGAGTACTGGAAGTCCTTACGCTCAAAGTCAACAGTAGCTGTGTCTGTGTGGAGGGCTTCTGGGTGGTGGTGATTTTTCTTACTGTCACTAGCCTGACTTCAGTGTAATGTCTGCGGAACCAGAGATCTGAAGGACATACAGCATCCAATGCTATGTCATTCTGTCTCACCGTGGCTCTGCCAGTCAGGAACAACAGAAAAGGATATAGAATTTCAACAACACAAATCAGGCAGTAAAGTTAAATGAGATTTCAAAAGTATTATATATGTGTGTGAATTATCCAATGGCATAGAAAGAGAATATGTTTTGAGCCAGATGGTAAAACATTAAAATGCATTAACACAATCAAATAACTGCAAAACCTAAGCAAGTTATGAAGACAATTACAGTCTCAATAGGAGTGGACAGAAATGTTACATAATGATAATCTGAACCCAGGAGAGGACAATGTCCTCTAAGGACAGAAAGTTCCTGTTGTTATAGCAACTATAAAAAGCAGGTCAATTTGTAGGTATGTGACACAGGGAGAATCAAATACTGCATCTAGGCCCAAAATTGCTCACTGATGTGTAACCTTAACTGGCCTTAAACAGGAATGTTTAGAATTTAGCACAGGGATGATAAATCAAACCTATAATCACAAAACAACTGTAAGTTCAGGAAACTGGTTTTTGTAAAAATGGAAACAATCTATCTATATTTAGTAAAGTATTAGAAATACAGTATTTAAGACAATTTAACTTATTAAGCTAACTTAGAAGCCAGAGGGTTCTAAATTTAAACATAATTAACTGATTTTGTAATCGTGATCTTAATCATTCAAAGATAATCTAGTCAAGTTTCTAAACCATGTTGGAATGTTTAAGAGAACTTGATATCTATATTGTTGTAACTTTAATTTATTATTGTTGTTGTAACTTTAATTTATTATTTCATAAGAATCACTTAATCACTTGGGAAGTTTCTGTTTATCAAAGTGCTCAGAATGGAAACCAAATATTTAAATGTATAAATGCAATTTTAGAAGTTTAAAATTGTTTAGCTAACTTCATTTGTAAATGGAATGTAACATTAATTCAAAGCCATCTTGATTTTAACAAGTGATTTTTAAAATGTTACTGCATCTATAAATAGAATAAGATATACAAGTTGCACTTAAAAGCATAAGGAAAAACTATATTGTAACTGTAATAAATTAATATTAATTTTAAAATAATATATATAACTAGAATTTTCTTGCTCAAAAGTTGTTCTCAAAGGCACCAAAAAAGTTTCACTTTTATACTTCCCACTTTTTGGTAAAAGAATGCAGAGTCTCTTGCATTTGTCAAATTTCACCCAGTAAACTTATGTGAGTTTTATTTGGAAAGAAATTTAATAGTATACACACAGAAAAACATGAGTTTAGCAAAATGTTGAATATACTCCCCTTAAATACTTTTACAAGTGACAATTTGAGGTGTTAGAAGACCAGATCAGAATGAAGAACTTCCAAAGTTGTTGTTTTACCTCTGAATTTCTATGACTGTGAACTTGGAAAACTGCCAGTGACTCAGTTGAAAGGTCCTGGATATGGTAAGAAAAATCACTAAGCTAATGTACCTTCCATGCTTACTTTACTTAGTTCACTTGAAGCAAGTCACTCTGCCTACATGAAGGGAAGAGCTGCCAAGAAACAGAGCCTCTTATGAAGACTAAATGTGATTTATTTTATATTGTTTGGGCTATGGTAGAACCTAGCATTGGGAGGCGACCTGTCCCGGGGGTTACTTTCTGCACTTTCCAGTTACAACAGTATTTCTAAGTCTGGAAGTCTTCTTGAAAGAAAAATGGCTGCCTCTAGTTTAGCAATCACTGCTTCCAACTACTTTGAGTCCTAGCTCCCCTTTTCAGCATTCACATGATTTGCAAGTTTCTCACTTCAATAGTAGTTGCCCTTTTACGCACCACGGTGAAATGGTTAAACATAAGTGCTTTCTAGTCAGAAAGACCTAGGTATTCCACTCTGAGTTTCTCTATAACATGCCTCGGGCAAGTAGTTTAAACTCTCTATTCCCCGCCTTCCTCAGCTATAAAATTGGGATAATAATAGTATTTTCCTCATTTAGTCATTGTGCAGAAATAAAAATATATAAAAGGCTTAGCACGATGCTTGTCATTGGGTGAGCAATCAGAAAATGTCCATAATTATTTTGCTATTTTAGCATCTATTGAGCACAGCACAAGAAGCTTTTAATTCATTTGTACATCGAGATGAGTATATAATTTATTAATTATACAAGCATCTATACACATTTGAAATATAGTAGCAAATTATCTATTTGATAGAGTAACAACTAACCTGATTTCTAACACTAGAGCTTAGTTTGGCCTGTTTTGGGATGTAGTGTTCTCTTTAAAAAAAAATTGTCCAATTTATATGAGACATTCCCATGATCTCTTCTACAAGTATTCTAACACTATTCATGTAGCATTTGGAGACAAAATGGTTAGGTTTCTAAGTTTATTTGGGAATGAATACAAGACCGAAGGTAGGTAGAGACAAGTGTCCCTGAAAAGAAAACGGTTATGGTCTGGAGACAAACATCTCACCTTGGCTTGCAAGTCCCTAGCACGACAATAACTCTCTGTAACCTCAAGTCCCAGATGGCCAGCCTACAAAATTGCTCAAGTATTACTACCCGACCTGCCTTTTAAGACAGGAATTTACGACCACATCTTCATCTTTTCTATCTCTTTCTGGCAGCCGATGACTTCACCTAAGAATGTAAACCTTGCCCTTTGATTTAACACCTTCCTTCTGTGTGAAACCTCTTTGTGAGTTGCTCAGACTTTTGGAGTCTCGTTCTGAACTGTCTCTGCTTCCCAGAATCATGCACTCATTTGTTCACTTTTGGATTGCTGACATCTTAGAGATGAAACCCTTCTCATCACCCGTAGAAATCAGCTTCCATATTCCCCTCAGAGTGATGGTGAACTCAGGCATTTCTCTGTAAATAAGGTCAGAGCTTGACACCTCCCTGGTAACAGAGGTGCACACACCCCCAGCAATGGGCTTTAAAGTGGTTGGAATAAGCACAATGGAATTTGAAGGGAGCTCCCCATACACGTGTGTCTCTCAATGGGCAATGAAGAGTTCCTAGGAAGTCAATATGTGAATTAGCAGTAAGTGTTTGCTGGGTGACTCTAAGTTCTCATCACCATCACCAGGGAATTATGGCTTATTTGGTTTTATTATATAAATAATATATGCTTATGATTTTAAAAAGAAAAACATAGGGAACTATCTCACAAATAGGGTCATATATGCTGGTCTACATTTTGGATTTTTTTCAGCTTAAAATATCTCAAGCATCTAAATATACCTCATTCTCTATAATGACAGCAGAGTAATCCACTGTCTGGATACATTATACATTTTTAACAACTCTCCTTTGATGAATGTTTAAATTATATACTGCATTTCATATGACAATGGATGTTTAAGTTGTGTATTGTGTTACATATGCTCTGGTGAAAAGCCTTACACATGTGTATCTGAAACATCATTCAGAAAAGAAGAAATGATGAGAGAAAGTGTATGTTTATTTAAAATGCTGGTAGATATTGCTAAATTGTCCTGAAAGTGGTTGCTCCAATTTATATTATTGCTGGGGGCGGGGTGGATTTTGAAGTGTTTGTTTCAGACTTCTGGGATACGTTAAGTTATAGGTTATGGGAATGAGATAAATTCTTTTTAGCCTGTCTTTCTCATTCTGTGGTCTCCCTCCCAACTTTAACATTTTTATGATATACACAGTGAAGTTGCACTTAACCATGGAAGGAGGTTCTGAAGTCAGTCTCTAAGGAGGAAATCCTATGTAGTCAAAATTGCCTTTGAAGACATCTTAAATAGCTCACAAAGTACAGTCTGTATAGTTCTGTGTCAATAAATTTGTATACTGGGCTTCCCTGGTGGCGCAGTGGTTGAGAGTCCGCCTGCCGATGCAGGGGACGCGGGTTCATGCCCCGGTCCGGGAAGATCCCATGTGCCGCGGAGCGGCTGGGCCCGTGAGCCATGGCCGCTGGGCCTGCGCGTTCAGAGCCTGTGCTCCGCAATGGGAGAGGCCACAACAGTGAGAGGCCCGCGTATCGAAAAAAAAAAAAAAAAAAAAAATTGTATACTAATATGTATTCAAAAATGATAAAATGTATAGTAATGTGCAATGCAAATCAAGCAAATATGCAAAATAGAATTTCACATCATTGTATTCTTAAAGATAAATCCATTTTAGTTCAAGGAGATACTGACACTTCAAAGAAACTCAAGAATTAAGAATTACTGAGGGAAACAATTAATTCTCTTTCCCATCTTATATTAATCTAGCTACCTGTAGAAAACAGAATTAATGCCAGTGGTTCAAATGAATGTCTGTAAGAAAGGGACAGATGACAGAGTTGTGAGCTGAGTTAAGGAAACAAAAAAGGGATGGTATGGTGTCCAGAGACTAGATACAGTGGGAAATGGTTACTGTGCTGGGGGCTTAAGGGCAAAGGGAGGATAAGAGTGTATCCAGTGCCCAGTGTCCAGTGTGAGCTGCTATGGTGTCTGACAGAAGCTGTGAACTGAAGAGATAAAACTACAACCAGAACTGAGACACTGAAACAGAAAGTGAGAAGAGATACCCTAACCTCCTTTCCCTTTGCCAGCTGACCTTCTGCAAACTTGACCAGAACCTCCTGAAAAGGAGATTGAATACAATAGGCAGGGATCAGCCTCCTGGAGCAGAGAGTAAGCCAGAGAAGTCAATTCAGGGGCAAAAGATCATTGAATGAATTGGCAGCAGGAACCACTAACAGTATTTAAATTCCCCTCTCTCTCCATCTCTGTCTCTATTTCTCAAATCTCTCTCTGTCCATGGAGTTGAACTAGTTCAATGACACTATGATGACATTCCACTGTATATAATATGGGGTTTTAATAGTGAGGTCATTCCTGTACGATGCTTTTCCTAGCCCACAAAAATGAACACCAAAAGGACATATAGGTTACATATACCCAAGAAGCTCAAAAAAGAAAAGAAAAGGAAAACAATTTTTAATTACCTGGGTATTACCTAGTATCTGTATCTCAGCTTTTCTCATCTGTGAAACAAGGGGCCTGGATTAGAATGGGAGTTCTCCATTCTGGCTGGTCTTCAGAAACATAGGAAATCCTATTGACCATACACATTCCCAGATCCTTCTCCAGACCCAATGAATCAGAATCCTCAAGAGTGAGGCCCCAGAACCTTTGTATGTAAAATTCACCCAGGGGATGCTGGCATGCATCTAGGCTTGTAAACAACTGTACTCAAGAGCTACAAGACTCCCAGATCCAAAATTCCATGACAATAATATAAAGTTAGAAAGGTGATCAAAAGAATCATTTTTCTTATCACCCAATAGAGAATATTAGAAATTAAGATAAATGTATAATATATATAACATATATATAATATGCATATACATTTTTCTTATCACCCAATAGAGAATATTAGAAATTAAGATATATATAACATATATATAAATGTTTCTCTAACCTATTCAAAATATTTAACGTTTCTTTTTTATTTTTTATATTTTCAGATTTTCATTCTAATGTTGGTAAATAGAAGTTCACTGAGTATTTTTCATTTGTGTTTCTTCCTATAATTTAGGCATTGGTCTCTGATGCAGTCTTATATTAATTGCATCTATGCCATCATTAAGGTAGTAGCTATTTTAATAGTGGCATCCTTTTACTGCAATTCAGCATGTAGTTTCACAACTGACTACATGAGGAGAACCAGTTTCTAGTAAGTTCTTCAGCACAATTACTGTGTGATCTTGGACAAAACATCTAACCTCCAGGCCCTCATTTTCCTCCACTGTTAAATGACAGAATTGGTCTAAGTCATTTAGAATGTTCCTTATAGCCTAAAACACATTAGTCTAAAGAAATGTCACATTAAATCTACGTCTTCCTTTGTTTTCTGCTGTTTCATTTTAAAAGAGAGTCTGGATACAAATAAATGTAAAGATATTCCATGTTCATGGATTGGAAGAATTAATACTGTTAAAAATGTCCATACTACCCAAAGCAATCTACAGATTTAATGCAATCCCTATCAAACTACCCACGAAATTTTTCACAGAATTAGAACAAATAACCCTAAAATTTGTATAAAACCATAAAAGACTTTGAATAGCTAAAGAAATCCTGAGAAATAAAATAAAACAGGAGGCATCATACTTACTGATTGCAAGCTATAAAATAGACACATAGGTCAATGGAACAAAATAGAGACCCCAGGGATAAACCCACACACATAGTGTCAATTAATCATTCTTTGACATAGATCTTAGTAATATTTTTTTTATCTGTCTCTTCAAGCAAGGGAAACAAGAGCAAAAATAAACAAATTGGACCTCATTAAACTTAAAAGTTTTTGCACAGCAAAGGAAACCATTAACAAAATGAAAAGGCAACCTACTATATGTTCCCACTTATATATGGAATCTAAAAAATAAAACAAATGAATGAATATAACAAAACATAAACAGACTCACAGATACAGAGAAAAAACCAGTGGTTACTGGTGGGGAAAGGGGTGAGGGGAGGGGCAAGATAGGTGAAGGGTATTAAGAGGTACAAACTACTAGGTATAAAATAAGTAAGACACAAGGATGTAATGTACAGCCCAGGGAATATAGCCAATTTTTTATAATACCTTTATATGGAGTATAATCTATAACAATATTGAACCACTGTGATGTTTATCTGAAAATAATATAATATTGTAAGTCAACCATATTTCAATAAAAATAAATAAGAGAGTCTGGGTTTTCAAAAAGTTAGATACCTTGTGCTAAAGGGAGTGTGATAAATAAACAATTGTCTAATAGTTATTTACACTTCAAACCTGAGTTATCATTTTCCCATTGCAAAGGGAAGCCAAAGAAGTTGGAAAAAGTTTCCAAGCATCACTCATGTTTACTCAATCTTGTAATCAGAGTGTTTTCTTATCAACCTGATTTGATTTACCTTGACATGGAAATGACTTCCTTCTCCACAACTGCTCTTCTTTCTAAATAATTTATATTCACACTGAACAATGCCAGAGAAATCAAAGCTACCAACAGAATCAAATTACAGTAATAAATGGATACATTGATAACTAATAATACTACTCAGCACTTCTATAATATTTCTCAGTCTGGAAGACATATAGAGTCATGTCTTTTCCATAAGAAAAGGAAATCCTTCTAATACTCCATTGACTATTAAAATTTTGAGCAGAAAAGTGAGTTACCTAAGCAACGGACCATAAGAATCAAGGACCCATGTAACAATTCAGGGTGGTAACAAGCAAAATGTATGACAAAGTTCATCAGTGATATACAAAAATTGCTTTTGCTTAATAATTGGCTTTAATAATAATCTACCCATATTATTTGATAACATATTTGACTGTGACAATGGTTAAATTAATGGAGCCAGATCAAAGCTTTACTGTTTTTGGTTTTTATTTCTGTAGTGTCTATAAAAGGCATCAATGAAAATCATTTGCTACCTGCCCAGTTATATATATGCACTTTGACTCAGGCAAACACACACTTGTATTTCTTCCAAAATATTTGCACAGAAATAATTTCTGATTCTTTACATGTCTGTCAGTCCTGCTAACTCCACCTCAAAAATGTAGAAACTTCAAATTGTTTAAAGATAGTTTCATTCAAGCCTAACTTTATGTGAGCTTGGTTACTAAAACGGTGTGATTTCAGGATATATGGACAAGTCCTGCTATCCAAAAACTAGATATGCCACCTGTTTGCCAAAGCCTAAAATGACTTTATCAGCAGGAAAACCTGTCACTGTATAACAGAAGAGAAAAGGCAAAAATGCAAATATCTTCAAGAGATACAGCTTATTAACTGAAAATCAATTACAATAAATATCGGAGTCATTCTACAGATCAATGTTGGGAAGGGCAGGGGATGATGAAGGAGAGAGCAGTGACTACAGGGCACTTAATAATCAGAAGACAGAGCACTGCCAGCCCAGAAGACTGTGGGTGAGGGGTTGGGGTGGGGGGTAAGAAGATGATGATGGAAGCCCCATTCACTTCGACACAATTTTGCCCAGATATTTTTCAACATGCACAGAAGTGTGTTTGCTCACTCACTGCTGTCACTAACAATAATTTCTAACCCAATTCACCTCACTGTCTGAGATCATTTATAAGGTCTCTCAAACCCAGGCATTCTGATTGCAAATACCTTCATATTGGTCACAAGAGGCTGTATAGTAATTTAGAGCAAGTATCTGCATACTGGCTTTGATTCAGGTGACTCAGCTACGTAAATGACTACTAAACTTAATGGCCTAAGTAAGTCTCTATTACCTCCTCGGTAAAATGAGGGCAAAAATAGTCACCGCAGGTCTTAGTTTGGGTCTCCCCAGAAGTCGAGATTGGGACAAGAACATGAGGATACATAGTTTCTTTGGGAGGTGGTCCCTGCAAGCAGGAAGGAGAAGCAGTGAGAATGAGGTCCAGAGGGAGGACAAGCCAATCGAAGGGTGCATCACTGGGGCTGCTGCAGACAACAGCAGGCCCTCCAGAGCTGTGGTCTCCTAAAGGGTAGAAGGCTGCCGCATTTATCTAATAGCCACCCAACACCTTTGTTTGAGGGCTGCTGATGGGAATCCCTGAACACCAGGGAGACTCCAAAGCAGAAATTCAAAAGAATGAAGGAACCTGTCCGAGGTGGGAGGCTGTCAGTGAAAGATGAGGCTGAGCGCCCATGCTGTGGGACATGACGGCTGCAGCTGAAATCAGAGGGGGGCTTAGGTGAGTGACCTGGAGTCCCAGAGACACCTGCTGCACTCCCATTGGTTTGTGGAGACTTAAGTTGAGAAACACATGCAAAGTACTCACTTCTGTTGTACAGTTTGAAATGAATAAATGTTACTTGTTATCTTTAATGTGATGACTCCTTTTCATCTTCAGCTTATTAGTAGTAATAATTAACAGCTGCAAGTTAAATACTAATTAATTAATAATTAAATGGTAATTGCCATTAGTCATCCAGTGATTTAATTATATTTTCAGTCTTCACTTCTAATTATAATTACAATGTCCTTCACAGTATACATTCAGGTAAATGCTAATAAATATTTTTATAATAAACAATTGAATAATAATATTTGACTGTAAGCCACAATGCCTCTTACTACTGTTAGCTCAAGAAATAATTGATTTACATTGTGTTACTTTCTGCTGTACAGCAAAGTGATGCAGTTATACATATGCATGTATTCTTTTTAATATTTTTTTCCAGAATGCTTTATCATAGGATATTGAATATAGTTCCCTGTGTTGAACAGTAGGACCTTGTTGTTTACCCATTCTAAATATACTAGCTTGCATCTGCTAACCCCAAAAGAAATAATTTTGAATTGACCTGAATTCAACGGTAACCCTATCAAGGAGAGAATCCAGATCTTTGCGTCTTAGGTTTTCTCCCTTCTCATGGCCCTGATCCTGAGCTCATCACACTTCCAGCACTCAATAAATGCTGTTGGACTTACTTGGTTCTCTTTGTTGAAACTGCCCTGAGGTAAAGCAGTTAACAAGTTAGAGAGTTCAGGCAGTTGCTTCTTTTCGTGTTCCATGTAAACATCGATAACTATAGTTATTAATACTGTGTCCAGTGCCTTGTGCCAAGCTGCCTATGCCCAGTCTTCCAAGCATTCAAAACACAAAAATAATCACATAACTGGTCACTTCCCAAAATTCTAGATGGTTTAGTTCAGTTAAGAAACATATGGGAAAGTAATTGTAGCATTGGACTTCTGGCTCGAATTTCTCAGAAATAGTTTAAGATCAAAGGTGGTTTGGCGGAAAACCTATCTTTTTTAAAAAAAATTTAATTTAATTTTTATTTATTAATTGTTTTAAATAGGTGACCAACTGTGGAATCAGGTAATGACATCTTTTCTTTTTTTCTTTTTTCATTTTTTTTGGCTGCGTTGGGTCTTCTTGCTGCATGCAGGCTTTCTCTAGTTGCAGATAGCGGGGGCTACTCTTCATTGTGGTGCACGGGCTTCTCACTGTGGTAGCTTCT
Organism: Kogia breviceps; assembly: GCF_026419965.1. Classification (NCBI taxonomy): domain Eukaryota; kingdom Metazoa; phylum Chordata; class Mammalia; order Artiodactyla; family Physeteridae; genus Kogia; species Kogia breviceps. The sequence continues at coordinate 146,906,726 of NC_081312.1, forward strand.
CTTATTGTGGAGCATGGGCTCTAGGCATGCAGGCTTCAGTAGTTGTGGCTCACAGGCTCAGTAGTTGTGGCTCGTGAGCTCTAGAGCGCAGGCTCAGTAGTTAGTTGTGGTGCACAGGCTTACTCGCTCCGTGGCATGTGGCATCTTCCCGGACCAGGGATTGAACCCGTGTCCCCTGCATTGGCAGGGGGATTCTTAACCACTGCGCCACCAGGGGAGTCCCTTTAATTTTATTTTTATCAGATGGCGATACTATTATTATTTACATTTTGTCAGTGAGGAAACTCAGCCACAGAGAAATTAAACAACTTGCCTAAGATTGAACAACTTGTAGGCTGACTCCATAGCCCATGCTTTTAACCACTCTGTTAGGCCCCCTCATTGCTGGTCACTGATGGATACTGTGACAGATGCCAGGGCACACAGCACAGCCTCTGAAGCCCAGGAGCTCACCACCTACGAGGGGGGCGGCAAGCAAACAGGCACTTTCAGCACAATGAGCCCGCTGTTTGTCTGGACCTTGTCCTAAAAGTACTGCAAAGATTGGGTTTTTTTTTTAAAGAGATTTGCAGGTTTGTATGTATCTCTGGATACACAGAGGTGACAGATTGTGAGGGCAACAGGGAGAACCAGAGTAAAGAGACAGGAAGACTAGTTAGGAAATTCTAGCAATAGTCCAGGCAAGAGATGATGGTTGCTAGAATTAGGGGAGACACAAGGAGACAGAGAGAATGTGCCGTGGTTGAGAGACAATAAAAGGTAAAATGGTCAGGGCTTGTTAAATGACTGAATTCAAATTCGAAACCTTTGGCAGAAGCTTCCAGTGAGCCAAGTCTTAAGTTCTGTGCTCAAGCCAAGGCTGCCAGGGGAAGGGAGAAGGAACGTCCAGCCACCTGCAGCATCTGCAGCAAGACACAGGGCACTACTTCCCTCCAAGGACTCACACACTCAGGAACATCAATAAGAAAGGAATTCAGATGGTTGGCAGCCCAAAATGAGACAAATGTCCATAAAGTGTGACAAGGAAGCGTCCAAGAAGGATGACTTTCTGACCTGAGCAAACAAGGAGATGTGGTGCCATTTACTGAGATAAGGAATCCAGGAGGAGAAACAGGATTAGGAGACAGAGGAAGAAAAGAGTTTGATGCTAGGCATGAGTTTGAGACCTACAGAATATGCCATTTGAATGAAGTCCTACAATTCATTACGGCCAATCCCTTTCAATGGCTTTCCATGGTAATTAGGGGAAAAAACGTCCCAACTGCTCCACAAGACTCAGAAAAATCTGGCCTCTGGATATTGCACCAGATTTGTTTCATACCATTCTCTGCCTTGCCTGATAAACTCCAGCTACACCAGGCTTTCTTTAAGTTTCTCAAATATCTCATACCACTTTCTGCCTTAAGATCCTGGTCCAATCCACCTCCTCTGCCCGGAATGTTTTTTTTCTTTCCCTTAGCCTAGTTTAAGGTATTCATTCTTCAGACTTCAGCTCAAATGTCATTTCCTCAGGGAAGTCTTCTCTAAACTTCAAATGATAATATGCCCTCTTAACACTTTGTACTTACTTCTCCAACACTTAGCCAAGTTTAAAATGATGGATTTGTGTATTTCTGAAATTTAAATTCATGACAACCACTTAACAAAGACGAAGACCAAATAAGATTTGTCAGTACTATATCCCAGATGCCCAGCCAGGCAATTATATACTTACTGAGGAATAAGTGAACTAGCCGGTGAATTAATGACTGAAAGAATAAATGTATGATATATATTTGGGGAAGGTAGACTTAGCCCAAAGACATTGATTTGGACCATCAACACAAAAACTGATAACAAGCCAGGGGAGCGTATGAAATCATTCAAGAAAGAGTGAAAGGGAAAAAGCACTTAGTATCTATTATTAACTATTAACTGTTAAGCATTTCTTAATGTGATCCATGAATCATACTGCACTGAAATTAACTAAAGATTTGATCAAGGAATTTATATTTTAATCCAAGGGCTCCCAAGTGATCCTCATGCATTCTAAAACCTGAGAACCACTAACTTTAAGAATCAGCAGAGAAATGCCCTTGACATAGCCCCAGAAGTTTGTGTTACAGACCACGTGTTCTAAAGTCCAGAAGGAAGAAGCAGAAATGTACACAAGTAGCTAAGAGCATGCTGTTGTGCACAGAGCACCAGAGTAGGATCCAGAAGTCCTGGAGTTGATACCTGGTCCCATCGCTTGCCAGTTTTACAACCTACATAACTACTAGTAATTACCTTAAGGTAACAGAGACTTGAAGAGGTTGGCTCTCTCACTGGTGTTTTATGAGAATTAAATACATGTGATAGTTAATTCTAAAAAACATGAAAATTGCTTTATGTGTTTAGAAAATGCAAAGGGAATGCTGATCTACTTGGGAATTTTCCTACTGATTTTCCTCACATAGTAAAATACCACCCTGTTAACACTGAGTGAATTCACATCTTCTGTCTCTGTGCATGCCCACCTGAGTGTGTGTGTCTTCAATTGTAATCACTAAAGAACAAAATAGAAAACGAAAGCCATCGGCTTTCCACAAGACATCATTAAGCATCAGAAAAGGTGTTAAAGAAAGGGGAAGCTTAACCTACATTTCTGGGAAATAATATCATATTCAGTCTGTCATTTCTTGTTGCCACTACTACATGCAGCCAACAATTTCTTTTATCACAAGTTTCACAGAAATGGTACCTGGATAATCACGTTGCCTGTAATAATATCATGTAAAATGGAAGACTGGTCTGATAGCTTGAGTACTGGCTTATGATTTGGGAGAACAGCTTGTAACTGTAGCTCTGCTTACAAATCCGTGCTGTCAGGTAAATCAACATTTTGCCACCTCAGGTTTCCATCTTATAAAGTTGAATAGCAATACTTAATTTCTAAAATCCCAAACTAGGCAGCAGTGAGTAAGCACATAGAATCTAGAAAATAAATGCCTAATTCTAAATCCTGGTTCTGCTTCTTAGTTTTTTTTTCTCCTCTTAGAAGAATTACAGTGTCTCTGTTTCTCATCTATAAAATGGAGATGATAATAGTACCTAGCTCATTAGGATTATTGTGAGGATTATATAACTTAATATAGTATAAAATATTTAGAGTAGTGTCTGGCACATAACAAAGCACTCAATAAGTGTCACCTATTATTAAGCTACCTATCTTATGGGGCTCCTAAGAAAATTAATGCATTTGTGTGTGCCAATGCTACATTAAAAAATATCCACACACACATCAAGTTTCATACTTTGAAATTAGTACTATCCTTTTTAAAGTAGTAATCATGGTTGAACTGGAGAAGAAGTAAGGGATAAGTTGGAGGCAGACAATTGGGGGGAGTAGAGAGAGATACATTTATTCTAAATAAAGTGACATTGCTCGAAGTATCTTTGGAATCTTTGGGGACTGCCTACAGAGTCTCATCACAATCGCTGGAATCTGCTGAACGTTAGTCATTGTTATCCTCTAAGGGTTTCTTTTATTTTTGGAAGTAGCTGAGACCCAGCATGAACCAAGCTTGATGAAAGAGGTAGTTGACAAGATTCCATAACATACTTTCCTTTTAAAATGAAGAAGAAGAAAATGCACACCATAGGTTGGAATAAACCATGGTGAAGAAGTCCATTAATGCATTTAGTTCCTTCTGGTCTTGTAGTCTATGGAGGCAACCTAAGCTAATACCTTATCATGCGGAACAGTTCTGTTTGCTGTCAGGGTATCCCGGCAATCTGAGACTCAGCATCAAGTCATTCTGCCTGCAAATTGGGCTCAGTCCTTGGACGCCAGTGGAACAATCAAACTTTTTTTTTTTTTTTTTACCTATATTAGAGACTCATTCCTGACCATGGACCTCAGTTCAGGCAACTAGGTCACTCTCTGGATGACCTATTTAGTATACCAATCCCGCTGGGGTTTGCTTTCCTCTTAATAGTTCCCATTCTGGGATGTTCAGATCCTTTCCTAGTCCCTAACCAGGTAACCAAGGTCCAATTTTTTAAAAAAAGCCTTCCTGGAGAAAATTCTTGCCCACCTCATGTCCCCAGTTCTCTTTGTTCCTGGCTGTTCTGTACCTCCCCAACTGAGAAGCAGAGTTAGACTCTCCATGCCTTGGTAGCCATCTGTAACCTGAGGTATACTTCCCAAGTAGCAGATTTTCTTCTGCTGCACTGGACTTTCTCTCCTCACTTCCTCCTTGGATTTATCTCAGAGTCTGAATCATCCCCATGGGTATATCTATTTCAGGTCCCAGCTCTTCCAATTCTAATCTAATCAATAACAACTGATTAGGCTAAACTTTGCTGTGTCTTACACCAGGCTACAGAGTTTCTTTATTTTATTCCACACCACATAGAAAATTCTCACATGATTCACAATTTCTATAGAATATATCTCTCTATTTGAACCTGCAGAAAGTGTATGAACAATGACATTAGCCAAAACAAACAAAAACCTGTCCATCTGAGATTTTGATGTAATACCTTTTCTTGAATCTCTGGAATTTGGAAATCGCATTGCAGGCTTTGAAGTGATACTCTCAGTACAATCTGGAAATCACCATCTTTCATCGTCAGTTAATATTTCCCTTGAAAAATGTGTTTTTCGTTTCCCTACAAAGACAAGTGTTCCAGGTATACAGCTGGGAGCCATTAATAATTATAATAAACAAAATCTTTGAACCCTGCATTTTCATTGTTCCTGTTAATAGCCAGTTTTCATGTATCCTTGTGAATTTCCTCTCTACCTTCTGTAAAAGGCTTTCATTTCTCAAAAACTACTATTATCAGCACTTCCTCACTCTTAATAAAGTCTTTTAATGTGACAAGTGTCACCCTTTCAGATTTTGTAAACTTCTTAAAAATGTGATAATATCCCATCCCAAACTATTATCACTCACTTTATGTTAACAGAGATCAATACTTACTCTAGAAGCTAACACAAAACTGGCTGACCTTAAAAGCACAACTTATTTATATGCTTAAAAATATGAGCTATGCCCTTTCATGACAAGACTTGCCCACACCTGCAATGGGATGTCATGGAAAGAGCATCAGATGCTGAATTCTATCATACGTACATCAATACTCTTACTAGCTGTATAGACTTTGACCTGCTTTTGCCTCATTAAGACTCAGTCATCTCATTTACAAAGTGGGGCTAATACTACCCAACAAGGATTAAATATGTACTTAAAATTTTTAGAGGTGAGTAGGATAGCTAGGTGTTAAATATATGTTGGTTCTGTCCCTATCTCTTAGCTCCATCTCACACCAGCATATACTCTAAGACCTTTGGGTCCTCTTGGAACATACCACCATTACCTCTCTCCCCACGCAACTGATTTATAAACACATTTGAATTCTGAGTCCCAGTCCTGTCTCCTAGAAGAATTACTCCCTTGGGTATTTTGGGCTGTCTGTCTAGCAAGAAGTAGAGATGCCAGCTGTGTCTAATGCCTGTAAGGGCCCTTGGCCACTTCACTCTTCACAGGTCTCCTTTCTAAATCATAATGTATTTCAAAAACCAAGACAATCACTTTATATTACAGGTAATTCTAGAGTATTTAGAAGCAAACAATACTAAACCAAAAGTGTATTGCTATGCACAGTGTTTTAATAGAACATTTTACAAATGGGTTGCCTTCTGCTATTACCAGTACTGCTATACTTGCCTTGAAGAAGGATGTTTCAATTTCAAGGAATACATATATTGTTCTCTATATTTTAATGTGTATAAATTACCAAAACCTTTTCATAAGTGTAATAACCTACTGCTCTGGAGAATTAGAAAATCATTCTTCATTTTAAGAAAATTATTCACACGTTTTCTTAGACTGATTCTATCTCTTCTAATTTGAAAAGAAGAGATGAAACAACACTACGCGGGAAGGCATAATATTTGCTGCACAGTGCTTAGCAGCACTCTTAAATTGTGCTATGATGCTCACCTGCATCACGCAGCATGTTACAAAGGGAGACCCCATCGCTCCTGACCTAGACTCTCCGCAGGGGAGGCCCAGAGGCAATCAAAAATTTAGGAAGCACCTCGTGATAGACAAACTTGGGCCAACAAACCTCCAAAACTTAGTTGAACTATTTATTCTTCAACATTAAACCTGGAATTTAAGTAAATTCAACTAAGTTTTTAGAGATGTATAAGTTACATCATCATAGAAAGAAAGATGTGATTAACGGAGCCAAAGGAGTGAAAAGTCCTGTTTGCACTCTCCATCACATTTTCCCTATTGTACTCTATTAAAATATATCTAGTAAAATTGTCTTTTTGATGGAAAGAAAGAAAACTAAAGTTTATTTGAATTCTAAGAGTTCTCCACTTTGTATGGAACTAGATAGTCAAGCAACTTAGAAAGGAGTCTAGCATTTAGACTAGATGAGATAAATAAATATGTGTGGACTAGATAAATTTGCCAGATACTGGGGCAGGCTCTGGCATTACAGTAGCAACAGAAAGAGCAATTCACTCATGGACTTTTATAATCTGTCTCGGAGCAGCCTCTTTCAGAACCTACAGACAGCCTGCAAATGGCATTTCAAAACAAAACAAAATTTTTGTTCTTTGCTAGAAAAATTTACTGCAAACTGACTTTAGAATCAGGTAAAGTGTACTCAGACTTCAGAACATCATCCTTCAAGTAGTTGCTGTACACTATTTACTGGGCTCTACAAGCCTTGATTTATAAGATGAACCATGGATTTGAAGTAGAAGAACTGGGAATGAACTACTTCATAACAAAACCCTAGTGTCTTTCCTATTAGTCCTGTTTTCTCATGAAACTCCTTTAGTTGGAATAAGGCTCATGGCTAATGCCACCTCCATTTTCATCACGTTTCTCCACCTTCAAACGTGAGCGAAACAACCTTTGAGGTGAGTAAGTATATAGCTGCTCTAAATAAACAAATTAGCCATCTATTTAATTCTGGATTCACCCCCTTACTAACTGTATGACACTGAACAAGTTATGGAAGTTTTCAGCATCTCAGTTTCCTCACCTGAAAAATGAGATAATAATGGGATCAAATTCATAGTGATGTTGTAGGGAGCAAAGGGATAAAAAGCAGATAAACTGCCTGGAATGTGCCTGGTATATAATAGTGCTCAATAATAAGTTTTTATCTCTAATCATACTTCTGAACTCTCAGGAGATAAAGTCATAGTCTTAGAAAGGAAAGGTTACAGTTTGGATTTGGATTTGGGTTTGACTTCAAAGCTTGTGCTTTTTATTTAGTATCCTACTTCCCTTGATTCAGGCATTCATCCAAGGTATTAATTCAGTGCCATCTCTGTATACAGCACTGGTCTAGGCACAGTGCAGATGAAGGGATGAAAAGACAAGACCTCTGGACTTCAGATTACAGTTTAGAAGAGAACATGAGGAATGCACATAAATTGTCATTATATAAGGTGGAAGCCAGAGCCATAAGAGATAGATATAGGGAAATTCAGAGGAGATAATAATTAATTCCAGTTGATGGGTGGTGACGGGCTAGAGGTAGGGGATCAGATGTTCATCACCATGGTGTGGGTTTCAGGCCAGCTACACAAGCAGGCTCCAGCAATAAGAGAAGACTATGGCCTCATGGGGATTCTGGCTACACACAGTCTAAAATCTCTTTCCCCACTGGCCTGCTGTTCAAGGTGAAGATTCTCAGAAACACTAGTACCAAACATCCATGTTCATTGGGGTCTTTAAAAAATTCCTCTTTACCAGGACCCTGAAGACAAAACTTGAAATAAATGATTCTAATTTATGAGCTAACATTTCCATCAAGCAATGACAGGAGAACCACATCCCACATCGTTTGCAGCAAGAGCTCTAAGGTCCAATCTTGCCAGGTTAGTGATGGAGAAAAGACAGCACTGCTACCTAATGGTGACTGAGTGGTCATGGAGAGAAAAATCTGTTGGCATCTACCCAAAGCCCAGTAAGCAGATGGCTATGGACATGAAACCCATCATGACGACCGGCAACTCATTGGGATGCTCTGAGCCGGGAAGGGGACTGAAAAGTGCCCTTCTTTGGCTGCCCTTCCTCATGAGGCATATTGGCGGCACAGGAGGGGGACAACTGCCTGACTGCTGCCAAAGGGAGAAGAGATGGCCTTTAAAATCTAGGCTACCGCAACCTCCTGGGTAGTCAATCTGGTGCCTTTCAAGCAACCAGAGAGCATCTTAAAGATGTGTGTATGATTTCCTCTAGGATAAATGACATCCAACAGATTCCATTCAAAGCTGGCTCATAGGATACCAAGCCAAGCTCCAAGATGTAGAGGGGTCTGAGTCCTCTGTTGTCAGGCCTGGTGTGTCAGGTACGTGATACCGATTGTTTGACCTTCTTAGGATTCTGAAGTGGGTGGTGTGTGGATAACCAAGTGTATTTATGTCTTCTGAGGATAAATGCCATTGAATGACTAGGATTGTTAGCTATGTAAATGGTCATTATCAGTAACAATCTACCTTGCAGAAGTTTGCTAATTTGGGGTATTTTTTCAGTGAATGAAGATCCACTTTTTTTCTGAAACGTATAGTTTCATTGTAGTTATAATATTGCCTAACATTTCAGATACCTTAACCAGTTAGCATTAAAACGTTCATGTATTGCATCACAACAAACAGACACACTCAAACATATACACACACACTGCTTATTCTTAATATGCCTTTACGTAGACCTCTCTGAATCCATAGTAAGTAAAATACACTGTCAAAAAGCTGACCTGTATTTCAAGAAACTATGAACTGAGTTTCAGTAATAAGAATATCTAATATTAAAAGTCACTCTGAAATAAGATAGACATTATTCCAATATGAATTACATTTACCTAAAAATTTTGACTACTTGGCCCTTTCAAATCAATTTTAAAGATAGCTGAGAACTTTTCTCTGAAAAAAATAACAACCAAAATACACAGCCAATGTACCCAAGATGCCCTTGACTTATATTGTTCTTTAAATAAATTACATAAGATATGTTGCTTTATATGGACAGAATTTTAGAGCAGAGAACCCTAATAGTTATTTCACTTGTTTTAGGGCCTGAAACAGTTTAACCATAAAGGTATCTGATTATTCAATGATCCACCCATGTCAACCAGAAAATGGCCAGTTTGGAGTAGTATCTGATCACAATTTTGCTTAAGAAAAAGAAGCCATAATCAGCTACTGGCTGAAGAAATTATTATATTATTTCATAATAGCAAGTAATACTTGATCATATAAATATATACCTTTATAGAGTATTATGTACAGTAAGTATTTTAAAGATGACAATGCCATAATCAAGGAAACCATTAACAATATGTAATTCATTAAAACTGAGATTATATCAAACTATCCCAAAGATATAAAGAGATAAGCATGCAAATAACATAAATGGTAAGGGATTGAGGTAAGTGCAGATGACGTTTGGTTGATAAATAAAAAGTCAAAAAATTTTTTATTTACATGCAGCTACTTTTCCAAAGTATATGATCCAAAAATGTTCCCCCAGGAGGTCAAGTAAAATTATTAGGTAAGGTACTGCTTTCATTTCCATAATGGGCAAGAGACTTCTACTCCACTCTTTAGGAGGAAGCTACTCAACTCTATCTCCTTTATCCTCCAAAAGAGTGACTTGTGACCACTCAGGTACAGCCTAGGGTTTTGGCTCTAATACCCTCCCTCAGCTGCATCCGTAGGTAGTGAGGGAGGTTGTGGTCCTCCATGGTATGGGCTGGGGTTGGCTGTGCAGAACTAGCTCTTCCTGATGGCAGGCTCCAAAATATAGATTTGATGGGAAAAGGAGTGGGAAATCTGGGAGTCCATCTTTCCTAATTCTTCAAGATTAATTTTATCTTTCTCCCAATCCCTGTAAAACCTAACAGGACCAAAAAGTAGACCCCAGGCTGCTCTTTGATTTCACTCATCCTTCCCTTGATAACTGATGCAATAAAGTTGGAAATATGAAACGGAGTTTTTGCTTAATCCTAGCACAGAAATCTTGAGCCACAGAGTATAGGGCTTATTTTAGCATGACCTATTTGAAAACACTTTGATTTTAAATCATCAAGCCCAACTTGTTGGGGGAATTGAGTAAAATAAAATCCTTCTCAGAATAAACATGCAAATTCCTTGAAAGTAAATTCCTTCCCCCAAGAGTAAACATAGAACATGCTCTAAAGAACACCAACCAATGGTAAAACACAATGAGCTCATAATGTAGCATTTAAACATAAATACCTCCAGCCAGGATCTTCTCTTCCAATTCTGCCATTTGCTTCTTATAGGCTTTCAAAGCTGCTTCTTTAAAAGAGGGACGAATCTGCTTCGGCTTTATGATTTCCAGGGGCTTTTCAGGGATGTTTTGGTTTTCATCTTCTTTTATTTTCATTTCAGCTGATGTTTCCTTTAAGGGTTCCAATCCCCCTTCACTAGCCACATCATCTGCCTGCCCATCATAACCCTCATCTTGTGGTGTTTCATAAGGTGTTTCATATGAAGGGTGATCATATTCCTGAATTTGTTCATCTGTTTCAGTAATACTAGTCCTGTTTTCGAGCTTAGCAAGGACTTGTTCCATCACTTCAACATAATCTGTTTCACTATCAGCCACTGGTTCACTATAGTCCTCCTCATCCTCTGCTTTGTAGTAATAAGGCTCTGTGTAGACATCAGAGTCAAGCGTGGTACTTGATTCATTTGCAGTTGATTGGGATAATGTTCGAAATCTCCCAATTAAGGAAGAGCCGCTGTCCTCATACCCACTGAGACTCTGTGTGCTTTTGTTCCATACCACTTCCAAGGCTGATTTAGCCCTCTGTAGTGTGGATCCAAATTTTGGGAAGCTGAAAGCCTTATCAGTAAGGTCAATGCTTAATCGACTATGCCAAGATTTGGGTGGGGCATCCTCTGAATCATCACTTTGCAATTCACTTTGACTTCCATACATCATGGACAACTGGTTTTGGTTTTGGTACAGCTCATTAGAATTAGCTTCCTGATAAGAATTATATTGGCCAACCCACTGTCCTTGTTGCTCATTATCCAACCCAGGGCATGGAGATGAGCTGTCGTCTTGGGTTAAATCATAGCTCTCAGAGTCATCCTGAAGGACACTGTGGCACTTTCCCAAGTCTTCTAGGTCTTTATGGTAAACATCTAGTTGTTGATCAGATAGACTGTTTGTGTCATAGTCAAAAACTTCCTGGGTGGAGGAATCTAAACCTAAATCAGCTCCTTGCTCTACTTGATTCCATTCCTTCCATGGAGAAAGATCTTCATGTAAAGAGAGCTGAGAATCACTGTAGTGACTCTGGTCTCCAGATGCACACACCATGCTATTACTCACTCCACTGTCCACAGTTTCTGTGTTCTCAATTTCACTCTGTACTTGTACACCCTGAGAAGCCCCATTCAAACACTGATCCTGAGGGCTGTCATACAGGGTAGGCGTGCCCTCCTGTTTCCTCTGCCAAAGTTCCCGGTCTGAAGATGACAGGAGGGAGCTTCCATTAGTTCTAGTGAAAAACTGACTTTCTGAAAAATCCTCCGAATAAGATTGACACAATTTGGAAAAGTCTGATTCAGAATGACTAAGTTTAGTGGTGAAAAAATCACTCTGTGTGTACCAGAGAGGTGTTGCGTCTGCATAATAGGTTGTGGTTTGCTTTGCCAAGTTATCCGATTCTGGCAAATACAAGGACATTTTATCATATTCTGATTTATTTGCAATTCTGCTGCTACTAGAAGTTTTATTCTTGGCTCTAGCATTGTGTGATTTTGAACTTGACTTGGAGGTACTTCCTTTTGTTGGAAACTCTGACTTGGAAAGCACAGCATAACTGTTTCTATTGAGGTCAGATTCCAGCTCTCTATCACTGTCATCAGGTGACTGCCAACTGTTCTTCTTGATTTGGGGCTCTGGAGTAGACAGCTTTATATCCATGCTCTCGTATGTCTGAGAGGATGGTATCCCTCTCTCTTTTCTTTCTTTGATGTCATGAGTAAGAATATCTGTCGAGATTCCGATGCCTGTTCCTTTGAGTTTATATGATTTTTTTAAGACAGAATCCCTTTGCTGAGGGGTTTCAAAATACACAAGGATGGGTCGAGGCTTTGCACTGGGGCAATCCCTTTGGTGTCCTATCCTCTGAGCAAATTCAACTTTAATAGCATTTGGTGCATCTGAAAAACCCATTTTATCTATTAGAATTTGGTACACTACACTTTCAATGTATTCAAATCTTTCTTCGGGCACATTTAAGAATCTCAGGCTTGCCTTGCTACCCATATGACCTAAGTGTTTAATATAATCATGGATGTCTCTGGTTTCCCTCCGAGACTGGACAAACCCTGTACGGAGCTGCTCAATTTCACTTTGTACAACCTCCACGCTGCTGGAGATCTCATCGATGGAATGCTTGAGAGCATTGACATGCCCTCGGAGTTCAGAAAGTTCTGTTTCAATCTGACTTATTCCCTGAAGCTCCTTGAAGATCATTTCCATGACATCCTGTGTTTGGCTAATGCAGCCAGAGGAACTGAATCCGGCCTCCAGGGCACTGGTCTTTGGGTTTCGGGCAGTTCTGTCCAAAGATTTGCTTCTGATTCCCCAGGTTTTCTTCGTTGTGCTCAACTCTGAATCCGAGGAGACACATTCTTGACTCTTTTTCCATTTCCTCAGTTTGCGTAAAGCTCCTAGTTTTAAGCTATGCAGAGTGCGTTCTCCGTCGGAGCTCCCTTCTGAGGGTGCCAGGCTGCTTGAACTCTTCCTGTTGCGTCTAACTGGCATCGTGTGTGTTGACTGTGCCTGGTTTTCTGTACTGCTCCTTAGTTCACTGAGTGATTCTGAGTAGGAACTCTCAATGGAAGATAACTCCTGAAGGAGATCCTCAGTCTCCCCATTGGTTATATGAATATTTTTCTGGAGGCCATTGGCAATAGCTACTCGGTAACTGAACGTGGGGGAGAGGGAAAATTCTTTGTTAGCCTCGTCTTCTTCAGTGGATAAGTTGCGAGTGGATGAACACTTTGCAATCTTCTTTACAGTGCTTTTCAAGGTATTAGAAAATGTAGGGGGTTTGGTCTGGCCAGCAATAAGAATGTCTTGATCCTTTTTTGGCTGACGATTCTCTTTTTTTTTGGTTGTATTTCCCAATTTCTTTGCAAACATTCCTTTGCAAAGCTTATGGATGTAAGGTAAAATCAGGCTCTTGAAAAGATTAGCCACCATGGAGAGCAGTTAGTGCAAGCTTTTCTGCCCCAAAGAAGTAAATAAGGTATCAGGATGGAAATCTGTAAATCCAAGGCCAGCATCACTGTTCAGATGTTCTGTGAATCACTGAAAATAGCAGGAAGGACCGCTGTGTCTCTGCCACAGTGTCAGTGTCCTGGGAAAACCAGAAGCCAAGCTCCATTTATGAAAGACATTCATTCACTCTTGGAGGAGGGGTTTCGTGAATTGCTTTCATTTCCACATAACTTCATGCAGTATCTAAAAGAAAGGAACGTTAAAATGAATATCAGAATTCAATCCTAGATTTATCCCATTTCCAACATTTTTCAAAGCTATTCAAGATACATGATGTGTGAAAAATTGCAGAGGGGACAAGGAAATATCTGAATTTCAACACAGTTGCTTTTAAAACAACTAGTTAAAGCAAGTCAGAACCAATAACTATGTTTAAATTATCTTTTCCTAAATCACTTATGAGTGGACACAATTAAAATACTAGTAAAGGTAATAATAATTATTTAGAAAATGTTGTGTAAGTTGACAGGCAAATTTAAAAAGCTATATTACCTGCATGGTCTTATTATTTCCACTTTATATATTTTGCTACAATTACACTTACTTATATAAACATAAGCATTTCAGTTTGAATGTATTCCTTCCACCTCAAACATTTAAAATTCATCAAATTAATATTACCCATGTAGGTAAGATTTTTTTATTCAAATAATCTTGTTATTGTAGGTATTCAATGATTGATAATTTCTTAAATAATGGCTAAAGTAATTCAAATTAGAAAACATTTCATGTGATGACATAAATACCAAGAGAAAATACATCTTGAATAGTCATCAAATTTGTCAATGGAGTATCATGAATTGAAAAAAATAGTTATATCAAATTTAGGCATTGTAATAACAATAGCAACACAATAGGAAAATATATTTGAAAATGAGGATAAGACATCTCAGTTCTGAGAGGGTGTGGCTTGAGAAAGCAAAACCACCTTAGTCAACCCATGCAGCCATGTGGCAGGTGGCAGGAAACCCACCCCCAGGGTTAGGACCATGACTGAAGATAGAACACCAAATCACAAAAACAAAATTGTACCACAAATGAAACATGTCTAAAGATAATCAAACATTGGTTGAATATAATTCATCCTATGATTTAGTATTTTATAATGCAAATGACCACACAAGTAAATCATATTTGTGATAGCTAGTTTTTTGAATTACATGAAGAAGAAGAAGACAGTTTACATTAATTTTGCTGCTTTACCAGCATTGTGCCTCGTATGTGGTAGGTATTCACACACAATTTTGTTGAATTGAACTTACTATTTTATCACTGAAATATATCACAGAATAATAGTAATGACCAAAAGCCTTTGTTGCTATCAAACTATGGATTTGGGTAGATAAATAATCTATTTAACTCTTTAAAGAATACATCACAAACTGCACATTGTTTTAGGAGCCTGATGGCTCTTTATCAGCTCCCTCCACTTGGAAATCTGCCAATTTCACTTTACTAGGGTCCTGCAGGGACTTGGCAAATACATTCTCTGGCCAGGAGCCAAGCTTCACAAGAGACAGGGCACTGCAATGAGAAAGGGAAGCAAAAAAGATGGAGGAGAGAAACAGACAGACTCTAAACCCATGTCTTCCGGGTTTCATAAGCTGTTAGAGTCTAATTCTGCTTGTCTGAAATAATTTGGTATTCATTCAGAATTACATGCCATGTTTTCTACTAATAAAAATTGCAAGAAATTAATTCCTGAAATAAATTTTAAAAATATTTATTGTATTCCTATGTGACCTCTCCTTGTGGGAAAAATAAAAGACTTTAGAAAGTTAAGTAATGGGGATATATGTATACATAGAGCTGATTCACTTTGTTGTACAGCAGAAACTAATACAACATTGTAAAGCAATTATACTCCAATACAGATGTATAAAAAAAAAAGTAAAGAAAGTTAAGTAGCAGTAGGGTAGATAAATTATTTTAAGACCAATTTTGATAAAATAAATCGTTCCACTAATCACTCAATCTAAGATCCTGGGTCTCTCAAACCTGGAAACAAATACCTGCTTTTTATTTAAATGAATGCAGCAATTTTGTCAATGCCTCTAAAGTTTTCATGAAATTGTGTCTAGACTTCTTGACCTGCATTACTAGTTCAGAGCTATTGTTCTAGACTATAACAGTTGGAAAAATCTTGAACAGGAAAATTCAATCTACATTGAAGCCCTGCTTCAAAACACAAACCCGTGGACATGTGGGCATAGCTGCACAGACGAACTCACTTGCTCTGTATTCCAACCGTAGAGAACAACTTGTTATTCACTACAGGCTCTATGCTCTTTCACACCTCAGTAACTCTTCTATTCTCTCTACCTAGAATATCATTCATGTCTAGCTCTTCCTATCTGTAAAAATTGTGTTTCAACTTCAAAATCATTTGTCCACTGAAGACTTCACTGACCACCCACACTGAGTTTTTCTCTCTCTTTGCCACAGTCTCCCACAATCCAGTGCATAAGCAATTCGAATTCTTCTGTATTATAATCTCCATTTCTGTCTCCATCCACTGGACTATGTCCTCTTTAAGGGTAAGACTATGACTTGCCCAATTTTAAACATCCTGAACCCAGCAGGCATAATAAACATTCAATGAATGGTTATTGAAGAATTGGTCCAAAAGGTACAATGTTTCAGTTATGCAAGATGAATAAGCCCTGGAGATCTACTGTATATCACAGTGCTGTTAGTTAATAATACTGTATACTTAAAATTTTGCTAAAAGGGTAGATATTATGTTGTGTCCATATCACAAAATAATAATAATTATAAAGAAGGAAAGGCAGGAGGAAGCTTTGGGTGATGATGGATATGTTTACGGCATAGATTGTGGTAATGATGGATATGTTCATAGCATAAATTTTGGTGATGATTTCACAGAGGCATACTTCCCTCCAAATTAACCCACACTTCAGCTACTTATTAATGTCTTCACCTGGTTGTCTAAAATTAAACTCCATATAACACCTAGTCATTTTCCCAAATTATTAATCTCAATTAATATCATACCATCATAGTTATTAATTTACCCAAGACATATACCCAGGATTCATTCTAGATTCAATATGATCCATCCCATATCCATACCTGATGTATGTCCCCTTATCCCACTAGTGATGCCTTAGTTCTGAACTCCACAATTTCTCATCTGGACTGCTACAGTTGCATCCTATATGGTCTTCCTAGCTCTCATTTGGCCCTTCTCTCAAATCCTCCTCTCTAAAATTAATATATTTAAAAGATATCATTCCTTCTACTTAAGACATTACCTTTCTCAGCAGTTTCATTTCCTGTCACTGCCCCAAGCACATCTGCCCAAGGCACTGAAGTAGTAACAGTTCCCTGATTACCGTATTGTTGCCTCACCCATGCGTCCATGCTGTTCCTTCTGCCGCCATTCCTTTCTCTTTCCTCTGTCCCCACATACCTCGCTCATGAATATCTCTATACATTCATCTATGTATCTTAGATCCAGCAGGGATCAGCATCATCTTGTTTGACCTCTTCAGAGTCCAGCACTTCCTCCTCTGTGCTCCCACAATACCTTGAATGTACCTTTGTTATGGTAACTTACAATACAGTAATTATTTGTGTGAAATATTTCATTCATATGTCTATCTCTCAAATCTGACTGTGATTTGAAGGGCAGGGGCTATGTCCTATTTAACTTTAAATATCTATGTTACTTGATATGTAATAGACTCATACTGTTTGCTGGACAAATGAATAGATATATGAACAAATGAATGAATGGAGAAACAACAAGCCCATGAATTACTAGATAAACGATAGAGATACAAAGAAGCCTGAACTAGCTGAACTGGGCCTTAAACGATCCAGAGAAAGAAAATCAGTATAAGCAGAAGGCAAGCATCACAAACATTCAGGTCATGTCCAAAGATGGAGAAGCACCCACTGTGGAGAGAGATTGGGACTAGAGGGAGTTGGGTCTGCATGGGCAAAACCTAAACAGAACGTGGAAAGGTTTGAAACTTAGGTTTAGAAGCGCTATTTGATGAGGAGGCACTAACAGTTATCGGTTTTCAGCGCAGCCTCTGGATTCAGATTACCTGCATTGGAATTCCAGTTCTGAGACATATTACAATAGTTGTATGAGCTTGAGAAAGTCACTTCTATACTGCCTTCACTTGTACCTTTATTAAATTGGGACAGAAATAGTACCTCCTCATGGGATATTTGTGATGAGTTAAACACATGTGAAGTTCTTAGAACAGTATTTAAAACAGAGCAAAGCCCAGTACATATTAGTTGTCATGAGAACTAAGAAGGCTGTTGAAAAGATGCAAGAAGTAATGACAGAAGATTCATAGTGTGGTATCTCTTGTGAAAATTAAGGTAGATAGAAGTAGGAGGAAATTTAAGAATCCTGCTATGTTGGAAGATGAGATGAAAAAATATAGCATATATTTTAAAGAAGAAACTGGAGGGAAATGGAGAATGCTTTATACCTCTATGGTCCAGCGGCAATTTTCCAATATTGAAATCTCACCTTCCTAGTCACTAGGTTCTCTCTCTATCTAGCTCCATCTCCCTCTCTGTCTCTCTCTCTCTCTGTCTCTCTCTCTCTCTCTGTCTCTCTCTCTTTCTCTCTGTTACAAAGCCACAGCTGCCTTACTAAGGTTACTGAGTCTCAGATATCAGCTGTGGTACTTCCTTCAGACAAATGGCCAGGTTAGAGAAGGAAGCTAACATTTAATGAACACCTGTTATGTTCCAGAAGCTTAAACTATCCCAATTAATCCTCACAGAAACCTGCTGAAGAAGACATTATTATACGTCCATTTTACAGATGAAGAAACAAGAGGTTCAAAGAGATTAAAAGATACAGCTAAAGTTACACAGCTAGTAAATGACACCATGTTATCCTCCCTCCCAATAGCTTCCACCAGAGCTTTATGAAAGATAACTAAAGCAAAAAGATATCTTGGGACTTCCCTGGTGATATAGTGGTTAAGAATCCACCTGCCAGTGCAGGGGAGGTGAGTTCGAGCTCTGGTCCGGGAAGATCCCACGTGCCGTGGATCAACTAAGCCCGTGCACCACAACTATTGAGCCTGCATGCTAGAGCCCACGAGCCACGACTACTGAAGCCCGCGCACCTAAAGCCCGTGCTCCGCCACAAAGAGGAGCCACCGCAATGAAAAGCCCGCGCCGCAATGAAGAGTAGCCCCCGCTTGCCACAACTAGAGAAAGCCCGCACGCAGCAACAAAGACCCAATGCAGCCAAAAATAAATAAATAAATAAAATCTACGTTAAAAAAAAAAATAGATATCTTGGTCCTTAGTCCTGGGGTATATGAAGCTATCAGTTGCATGTAAAGTGAATGTTGCCAGTGGTAATTGACACAAGTCCTAACACCCACCACATAGAAATTCACATATCTACTCTCCTCTCTAAAGTTCTTTTTTTTAAAAAATGGGAGCAGCCCAGATCAGGACAAAATCAGCATCAGTATGAGGTATGTGGGAGGCGAAGGGATTGAGGAGGGATGGGGAGACCAACATATCATCACATGATTCTTTACTTGAATTCAAAATCTCATATTTACCCTCCAGTTATATTACCTTTAATTATACAGCCACACATTCTTTTCAGTAATGAAGTTTGGGGGTAAGATTTAAAGTTTTGGGAAGGAGGATTTTGAAAAAGATTAAAATACTAGACTATTATGAGATGCCTTAGTAATAATATTTAATTATTACTTACCATGTGCCAAGCACTGTGTATGTAATTTTCTAAAATTTACCTCATTTCACTTCATTCCCATAATAATTGTGTGAAATTAGTATTATTATTTTCCAGAAAAGGAAGCTGAGGTTTAGAGTTTTGAGGAAACTTGCCTTAACATATGCAGCTAACAAGCAACACAGCCTTGACTCTAGGCCCCAGATTTGGACTGCCAAGTGTATCAGCTCCAAACCGCCCATTAGGGTTCAATGGGGAGTAAAATATTTTTTGCCTGTATGTTAACGAATCCATTTTGTAAAAGAGCTATTTAGTATGAATATAACGGTAGGCATCCTTGTGGGCTAAAAGAGCTAATGAACGTTTGAACAGTCAGCAATTTATTGCTAAATCATTATCAAAACTAAGTTAAAGTATTTTCAGATAAATAAACAATTTTAAATTCCTTATCAAATACAGTAAAATAGGTGAACTGGGTATCTAAATGTTAACTTGCAAGGGAGAGAGAAAACAAAGAGGCATGATGTGATACAGCCCTACTAGGTCGCCTCCGCAAGTCCTGCCCTCTCTACTTCAGCATGATGCTTCCCTCACAGTAGCTGACTCTGAGCTGAATTCCCGCCTTTGGTGTAGGAACCTCAGGCTTGCCACATGCGTTTCTGACCTTCTATTTATCACTATATGCTTAATCCCTGCTACCAGCCCAGTAGGGAAATCTCACTCTTAACTGCTCCTTTGTTGGCGCTGACTTTGTGTTAAGCATCCAGGACCCTGTTAGGAGGATAACTGATCCCCCACCAGAAGAGAGCAGGAAAGCCTCTGTTTCTCATTATAGCACCTCAGCAGTAAATACCCTGTACTCTCTGACTGCTGGGTTAAGAGACATTTTTCCAAAAATAAATCAGAGAAATATATGAACATGGTTCACCAAATATCTGTTCAACAGGAAATTCTTGGTGCTTTGGAAAACAGCTGACTGGAAGAAACTTCCCATCAGATGGCAATGAAGAGGTGCTGCTGCAGAGACAGAGCAAACCTAATCACGCCACGGGGGCAGCTCATCAGAGCCAGAAGGCCCAAGGGAAAACAGCATTGGCCAGCGTGCTGACCGCAAAACTTCATGAGCAGGATCCTTAAAGCACAACAATGTAACAAACCTGGGTAGCTGGAAATGGAAGGGAAAGCTAGTCACACCAATAGCCACAAGGAGCTGATGAGAGGGACCGGCAAAGTAGCTGGGACAAGGCAGGAGATAAGAAAATAAAAAGGTCAAGTTTTAAAAAGCATCTCCTAGAATGTCTTTATTGGATCAATGCAGATTTATAACTGTTTTATATATCTTTTTATATGAAGGAGTAAAAGAATTATATATTTAACGTAACTGAGGGTCACAGGGAGGACCATGACAATGAAAACTGGTGAAACACAATAACACCTGAAATGACGTCCTTGTGAACTCTTCATTTTTTGCCTTATGTTAAGGCACAAACAATAAACCAACACATATGAAAACATTTTCAACAAAAATGAGCAAACTTGAGGTTTATCCTAAGCTAATAAATCATTTTTTTAATAAATAGAAAGACCCATTTCCCCAAGAATGAAGGCCAAATGATTCATGCCCTCTTTTTTTCTAGCTAGTAAGATATTTCATGAATTTTTTCATCAAACAACAGCCCATCTACATTTTTACTCACCTCCATTGCTGCTACTTTGGTTTAGGAGTGCACAATGACATCTAGTACTAATAATTCTGTAATTCTGTAATTCTTCCAATTCTTTGGAACCTATGAAGTACTTTTGTATGTATCAACTCCTGATCTTCTTGGTAACTTTATGAGGATATTATCCACAGTTTATGGTAAGGGATGGTGAGCCTCATAGATGCTAAAGTAGTTGCCTGGGTCTCCTGACTCCAAAACTTGGTTCCTTCACTATAATAATGTACCTTCTCCCTACTCTAGATATTTAATATTGCAATAGCTTACTAGCCTCCTAAAGTAATATGCTCTGCCATTCCAAACCATCCCATGAACTGATTTCTGTCTAATCTTCCTTAAATATAGTTTTCCTCTTATTCTCCTGCTACACACTATTGTATACCCTCTATTCTAGGCCTCTTCAAGTTTCCGTGGATACACTAAGCTTATTCCTCCATTGTCGCTTTTATTCTTGTTCTTCACCCTGCCTAGAATGTCCTCCAGCTAATCTGGCCTCAATCATTTAAAAGCCAGATCCAGACTAATCTTTTCTGCAATAGTTTCTTTAACTACTTAGTCATCTTTTCTTTTTCATATATCCCATACAGTCTAAACCATGACATTTAGTCTTTCATCATTCTTCTAAACTATTTACCAAATAGCTCTTGTACATGTTTTTCCATTTGTTTAATGCTTATTATATGCTGTACTCTGTCTTGAGTCCTTTGTAGAGATTACTACATTAATATTTGTTTATAATATCTGCAGTAGGTATTGTAATTGATGCCCACTTTGCAGATGAAGAAACTGAGACCCCGAGTAGCTGGCCCAAAGACACACAGCTACGAAGTGATGCAGCTAGAAATGCAACCCAAACTGACTGGCTTCAGAGTCCTTTCTCATAAACACCGTGCTCTACTGCTATGCCCATAAGAGCCAACCTTAGAGAAGAAAGTGGTCACCTATGTAACATGTTTGAAGAAGAACACCTGCCTCAAGAAGAAGCTATAATTAGAGCTTTCTCACTTTTGTTTAAGATTTGGTCTTTGCTGAAATGCAAATCTCACCAAGGGGCTCCAAGGTTTTAAGGCATGTATCACTTTGTATCTTGGTGTAAAATATTTATGAGAACATTCCGCAAGAGCAGGAGGGAGAGCAGGGAGAACAAAGAAAAGCATGGGGTTGGAGAGAGTCTCCCACCAAAGCAGACAAGTAGTAGGATAAGGCAGATATGAGAGACTTGAGGAGCCTTTAAGTCTTGCCCACTTACTGTCTTGGCCATGGCCTGTCCCTATTCCAGCTAGAGAACACACATCTGGAGAACAAGAACTAGGTCTTTTTCAGTCTTTGCAACTTCTGCCCACAGACATGTACAGACAGCAGAACACAGGTACACTGGCTACAGATGAGCAACTTAGAATGATGTCATTTCAGAGACAAGTTGTTTCAGTTTACTTGGTTTTTATCCTCACAACTCACCACTACCCCTTCTTTTTGCCCCCAACTAAAGCAGATGTGGAAACTCAATGAATATAACTGATCAAAGCAGAGCCCCTTTGGTTGAATTAAAGAAGCAGTGCTGGAGTCTTACTTTACCTTCTGCTTCCACACTAGCTACAGCCCATACAGACCCTCTACAGGTTCCTAGGGCTTGGAGAGTACAATTCAAACAGCACTAATCCTCAAATGTGCACAACGTGAAGTGAAAACCCAGAAAGGTCAAAACACCTGCCTGAGTTCCAACAGCAGAGCTGGAACAAAAATGCAGGTCTCCTGCCCCAACTTCACTGTTTTTCTCCCTGTGCTGTGTTGCCTTCCTCTAAAGCAATCACATCCATAGGGCTGGCATCTTCCTACCATGGCAACATCCTGTGATGTAGTAATGTAACTCTATCCTTAAATAATTTGACTTTGACCCTGATTCTCTATAGCCAACATCTGTAATTTTCTGGAGCTAGAAAGTTTTTGATATTAAAAGAGGTTTCTGGGCTTCCCTGGTGGCGCAGTGGTTGAGAGTCCGCCTGCCAATGCAGGGGACATGGGTTCGTGCCCCGGTCTGGGAAGATCCCACATGCCGCGGAGTGGCTGGTCCCATGAGTCATGGCCGCTGAGCCTGTGCGTCCGGAGCCTGTGCTCCGCAACGGGAGAGGCCACAACAGTGAGAGGCCCGCGTACTGCAAAAAAAAAAAAAAAAAAAAAAAAAGAGGTTTCTCTAAGAAAATCTTATGAGCAATTGACATGTATTGGAATTCTTACTTGGCACTTAAGCTGTATAAAGGAAGGCCATTGAGGAAAAACACCATTCTGGAGCAAAAGTTGCCACTAATTCTAATGTTTCTCATGTCTCTGTCCCACCAGGTTGGTTGGACACATTACCAGCCTCGCATCCTGTGCCAAGGCAGGGTCTCAGATCCCTGTGAGAGCAAATTACACACCCCCATCTAAGCTTCCCAAGCACTTTTTGCAATCTTCACACTCTATCTTCAATATTTTTAAATGATTAATCCTTTTTTTTTTTTTTTTTTTTTTTTTTGTGGTACGCGGGCCTCTCACTGTTGTGGCCTTTCCCGTTGCGGAGCACAGGCTCTGGACGCGGAGGCTCAACGGCCATGGCTCACGGATCCAGCCGCTCCGCTGCATTTGGGATCTTCCCGGACCGGGGCACGAACCCGTGTCCCCTGCATCAGCAGGCGGACTCTCAACCACTGCGCCACCAGGGAAGCCCTAAATGATTAATCCTTAAAAAAAATTCTCACAAGGTAAAATATTACTCTCATTCTAAAAACAAGAAAACTGAGACTCAAAGACCCTAATGACTTACTCAATACTTACTCAAGTGATGGGGCTAGAATTTGAACAATACAGGTGTGGTCCCCAAACCATGCACAGCACACTGTTCAAGCAGTATGACATCAATTCTATCAGGGAGAACTTCTGTCCTTGGTGAATAGAAGGCATATTCCATTTGGTGCCCAGCTGAGCTCCAACATACACTATTCATTATGTTAGGGGTGGGGCATGGGATGGAGGCTTAAGCCAGACCGCCTACAGTGAATCCTGGCCATGCTTCACACTAGTTGTACACAGTGAGCAAATTATTTAACCTCTGTGTTCCTCAGTGTCCTCATCTGACAAATGAGAAAATAACAGTACCAACTCCCTCATGTTGCTGTAAGGATTAAGTAAGAGAGAATTAGAGGAGTGCCTAGAACCACAGAAGTACTCAGAAATGTTAGTTATTGTTTGTTTTTATAAATAACAATAAGATCCCAATCTGAGAAGACCTTTCCTCTATCCCCATTCCCTTCCTGACTGTAGGACAGCAAAGAAAGGCCCACTGTAACAAGCCCCTCTTTTAGAGTTTTCATTTGGAGTGCAAATTGCCCAATGTTTTTTCAAGGTAGAGTAAGAATCATACTAATTCTGAAGGCCTGTGAGGAAGATAAAAATGTGTAGTGTTATATACAGTTAAAAGTTATTTCTTTTAAAATGTTATACAGGAGTGGATGAGAAACTTGTAACAATGATTTTATTGTATTTTATTGATTCTAAGACATGCATATTTTCACATTTTAACATTTCTGAAACTGGGATTGAGACCACAGATATTTCATATTCCTCACATATAAACCAGGAATTATATTATCTATGTTCTAGGGGTGTTTGCAAGATGTGTAAGATTATGTGATAATGAGAGTGAACACATCTGTCACATTTCTTGGTGAGGCATAGTGTTTGGTTTCATTAATATCCACTTTCTTCTTTATCACTCCCTCCCTTACTTCAACAAAATGTTATTTAAGCCAAAACTCATGAAGGCAGCCAGAGAGTCTTCAATTCCTTACTTGGCAAGTTGGATTCTAGGTCCAGGTCAATACCACCCCGCAGAAGTCCTCTGATGGCCGAGGCAGGAGTTAATGTGTCCCTCTGTCTGTATCATGACCCCACTTGGACACCACAGATACATTCTCTGAACCACACACACACCTGTACTACACTGCATTACATGAATTATAGCAATAGCATGAGGTAACATAATCTCTCATTTTTGCATCTGTCTTCCCTAATGGAATGTATCAGGTTGCCTAATATTTAATAGTTGTTTAATTAATTTTCATTGGGAAAAAGAAGCAATGAAGAAATGTACCAATATTTTATGAACTGTCACTAACCTGTTCAACCATAAACAGAACTCAACCTAAATGTTAGTAGGGTGTCAGGGGAGAGGATTTATCCTGTTCTTAATACAAATTTAATATCCTCTTGGATGAAGTAATTATCACACATTCTGAAAAAGTAAGGTTCAAATTTATAAGATATTATTGAATTTCTACAAGAGTTGCCTATACCATAAAATATTTCAGCCAAAAATATGCCTTATGCTAAAATTACACTGAATATATCTCTAACAAGAAATTATGATTATTGCTGGCAAATTGTACACTGATCAGATGTCTACATGCCTGATTAATGAAATCTAAAGAGCTCTGCACCTTGGCTGTCTCAATAAAAATCTGTTCACAAAGTATTCTTCATAGATGATTAGGCACTGCTAGCTTATTTTGCTCATTTTCATGGTTTTTGATCTGTCTAAAAAATTCACTGTAATAGCAAGATCATATCCTTAAAAGCGATACAATGGGTTAGTAGTCAGTGACAATTTCAGACTGATTTCTAACTAACCAGGAGGTGCATGGAAATGTATTCAATAGCATTAATTGTCAAGAAATGCAAATTAAAAACCAAAATGATATACCATTTCATACAGATGAAAATTGATAAAATTTTAAAAGCCGGGTTACATACCACATTCTGGAGAGTATGTAGAGCAACTAGAATTTTTATGCATTAAATAGGACGATGTAGGGGCTTCCCAGGTGGCGCAGTGGTTGAGAGTCTGCCTGCCGATGCAGGGGACACGGGTTCGTGCCCCAGTCCAGGAGGATCCCACATGCCACGGAGCGGCTGGGCCCGTGAGCCATGGCCACCGAGCCTGCGCGTCTGGAGCCTGTGCTCCGCAGCAGGACAGGCCACAACAGTGAGAGGCCCAAGTACCGCAAAAAAAAAAAAAAAAAAAAAACACAAACGAAAAAAAAAAAACAGGACGATGTTAAAGAATATAACCACTTTAAAAACTTTAGCAGTTTTCTTATAGAATTAAACCTACACTTACACTACGGCCCAGTAACTGCATTCCTATGTATTTACCCAAGAGAAATTAAGACATATTTTCTCAAACAAAACATATAAGAATTTCTATGCAGCCTTATTAATAATAGCCAAAAGGTGGGAAAATATCCATTAGGAGGAGAAAGGATACACAAATTACAGTATATTAAATAGTGGGACTTCCCTGGTCATGCAGCGGTTAAGAATCCTTCTGCCAGTGCAGGGGCATGGGTTCGAGCCCTGGTCCGGGAAGATGCTACATGCCATGGAGCAACTAAGCCCATGCATCACAACTACTGAGCCTGCTCTCTAGAGCCCGCAAACCACAAATACTGAAGCCCAAGTGCCTAGAGGCCGTGCTCTGCAACAAGAGAAGCCACCGCAATGAGAAGCCCGTGCACCACAACGAAGAGGAGCCCCCGCTCGCCGCAACTAGAGAAAGCCTGCGCACAGCGACGAAGACCCAACGTAGCCAATAAATAAACAAACAAATAAATAAAAATTTTAAAAATAAAATAAAATAGTGAAGCACTAATCAGCAATAAAAACAGAATGAAACACTATTACACATGAATCTCAAAACGTGTTGAGCAAAGAAGCCAGACAGAAAAGGGTAAACACTCTCCGATTCCTTTTATACTGAGGTCAAAGCAAGACTAATCTATGACAACAGAAATTGAAAATTTGTTGCCTATGAAGGGTGGGGATTGACTTCACAGAGACATGAGAAAACTTTTGGGGGTGATACAAATGCTCTCTATCTTAATTGGGATAGTAGGTGTGTTCAATTTTTAAAATTCTCCACATTATAAACTTGAAATCTATGTATTTTACTGTTTATAAATCTCATTCCAGTAAAAAATTATATAAATAAATAAGTATAAATAAAAATACAGCATGTACTTTGATAATGGAAGTAGCACTTGAGAATCAATTTCCTGGAAAGGTGTAAACTGGTTTAATTGAATTTGGTATGAAAATTAGGACTTTTTTTGGTTGCCCCAGTGAGACCATGCAGTATTGAAAAATCAGTTGGGCTGTGCACTCAAAGACATAAAAGTCTAAACAGAAAGACATCCTGTTTAGGGAATAAAAGGTTCTTTTGACATCCAGTCTCATCACAAAGGCCAGACCTCAATTCTCATACCTGCTTGGAAATCTAGCTGACACAGAAATGCCTCCATGACTAAGAACAGAACCAAGTTATCCAGAGATTTAACATCACCCAGTTGTAACAACTACGATAAGTATTCAGAGAGAGATTTATTTCAGCACTGAATGTTCACTGAACTTCCTATGATACAAGGATGTCTTCTTTCAAAAGGTCATATCTCCTCCTGTGCTCTTGATTGAATCATCTCTCACCACCTCTAGAACCATGCTCCAGCAACTATATCTTCCCTTGCTTGTATCTTAAATCTCTTTCTCTCTACTGGGTCTATCCAACCTAAGGAATACGCATGTTTATATTCCACCCTATTGTAACTAGAAAACAAAAGACAGCCTTCAGCTTTCCTTCAACGTTGATACCTCCTCGGGCTACTGTACCTTTCATCTACCTCAGAGGAGTCCTGCTGTTTACTTCCTCATGAGTCGGTCATCTTCAACCTCTTGCTGTCCAGTTCCGGCCCCAGAACTCTATTAAAATTTCTCTTTAATTGCGTATATGGGTATAAAACCTTAATCTTCCCTAACCTCTCTGCTGCATCTGAAACCAGTAAGAACTCAGCCTTTCTTTACATCATTCTATATACCTCCATGACAACACAGGCTCTCTCTGGATACAGTTATTTTGACCAGAGTGGTTACATGATGGAAACTGGGCCAATTAGCTTTTCTATCCTGGGAAATGGGAGTTGGAACATGGAGACTGTGTCAGATCTTTTCAGGCATTTCAACAAGAAAGTGATATAACGTTGTGACCTGACCAATCAATCTTTGATCTTTGGAAAAACTGAGCAGTGAAAACATATTTTCAGAATAACAACAACAAAAAGCATGCAGACAGGTCATCAAAAGCAGAAATAAGAGACCACAGGGCCACAGAAGGAGCAGATCCTGTGTTTCTGATTGCTCTTTAGGTCTGTGTCTGGGGCCATTATGAGTTTTGTCTAAGGGATTGTGAGACACTAGCGTAAATAAGTGTGTGTTCTTCTTTACAAAGAGGCCCTAACAAGGTCCTTCACTGGTCTCTCTTCCTCTTTTCAGACTTCTTTTATTCCCCTCTCTTCTAACTACCAAATTAGTATGTCTGCATCTAGCTTCTCTTCTTTGTATGAATTCCTGTTTGTTGGTTGATCAGTTTAGTCTGAATGACTATTAACATCTCAAATGCAATATTTGAATTCAATAGTCAACATATTCATCTTCATCCATAAACTACAAAGTTCTCTAAATTTCTTGTACAGTACTAATTAGCAAAGCCAACATTCTCTTAGGTATACAGACTAGAACTCCAGGTTCACTTTTGCTTCCTCTATTTATTCGCCCCAAACTTCTAACTGGTTCTAAATCTTGTGGTCCTAAACTTGACTATTTCTCTCATTCTCCACACCTCCTTTCCATTCCAGGAGCAACTGCCTGAGTTCAGGCCCTCATCCATGTTCATTTGAGGTCTTTGCCTTTCGTTATAAAATAAAAATCCACAAAAAATTAAACATTTTTATGGAGGTACTAAAATTTCCCCTCACTGTACTCTTAAGAACACTGTACTCTAAAGAATATACTAAAGAAGGGTAAGCTGGGACAAAGTGAGAGAGCGGCATGGACTTATATATATTCCCAAATGTAAAACAGACAGCTAGTGGGAAGCAGCCGCGTAGCACAGGGAGATCAGCTCGGTGCTTTGTGGCCACCTAGAGGGGTGGGATAGGGAGGGTGGGAGGGAGGGAGACGCAAGAGGGAGGGGATATGGGGACATATGAATATGTATAGCTGATTCACTTTATTATACGGCAGAAACTAACACACCATTGTACAGCAATTATACTCCAATAAAGATGTTAAAAGGAAAGAATATATTAAAGAACATATATTCACTTAATCCTCACCACAGACTTTTACACTTAACTACTGATGTGACTTCCTAGCTGTTCTTCTCACCTCGCTGATTGTATAACTCTAGATGTGTCCTTATTCTGTAGTAAAAGTGAGAATTTTAAATTCTAATGAGTGTTGTACAGCCTGCCAACAGAGCAAAACTTAGATGCTTACATAATTAGCATCCTCCCTCCCTTTCCCTTTGAGAGTATTAGATTCAGTGCAATTCTCCTCATTCAATGGAACTTCATTTGATTCCAACTTTTGGGTGAAAGTCAATTACTTATGCTTTAGAGCATGCAAGCAAAATGGGTGTGGCAATTATAAGTAAAATTAACATTAGTGTTTCATTAAATAGAGGGGCAATTTCATCCTTTTCCTATATCACAGGGTATATTTAAAGTAAATGTATAAATAAATTATTTCAAACTGCCTAATAGCAAGACATCTTTTAACTTTTCCAGCTAAAATAGAGCACATTCTATATAACGATAAGCAATACATGCCCCCAATAAAGAATTCAACATAACAAGTTCACTTCTTTAAAAATTTCTTATATTTTTTATTATGGAATACTAAATTATACATGGAAAGTCTCTTCAGTTTAAAACTAAAACATGCTTAGCATTGGCCAGCTCTTACTTCAAAGAGCATCTGAGAATAAGTAATCACCAGAGAATCAGTTGTTAACTTGATCTATGACAAGTCTAGGTGCTGGTATAATTGAAATAAGAAAATAGGAAGAAATTAAGAAGGCAATGCAAACATTTTTATATCTCAAATAACCACAGGCATACAATATACAATGTCTATCGAAATTCAAGTTTTCAAAAGCCCCTGTTCACAAATGAAGGTAAGCCTTTCCTCCCTCCCATAAAATTACACTAAGATTCAGTCTCTGGTTGTACCTGTGTTTACCTGGCCCCCTGACAAAGCCCAGACCTTTTCCTTAGGACTTGATGACAGCTAGAAAGCAAAGACTCAGAGCAATGATGTAGGAAATTAGAGACATGATCTTTGACAACAAGGAACCATAATCTGCTAATTTTTAATACATTTTAAAATATAATATAAAAATAATTTTTAAATAATTAGTAGTGAAAAGCCTTCTGAGTAAACTGCTGTGTTGTAGAAAAAAGAACACAGAAGGGGTTTCCAAGAGCACATACACTTTCTGTATGTCCTTGATATTAAAATCAAAGTAATCTCGACTATAATATTTGCATTCCAACCTCCCATCCAAGTCTACCCTCAAGATTAAAGGAA
Source organism: Kogia breviceps (assembly GCF_026419965.1). NCBI lineage: Eukaryota > Metazoa > Chordata > Mammalia > Artiodactyla > Physeteridae > Kogia > Kogia breviceps. Next base: position 146,936,944 of record NC_081312.1, read on the forward strand.
AGGTATGGTATAGCTGTGGTATGCCACACAAACACCCCCTCCAGGACAAAGTCACTCATTCACCCAAATGCCAAAGGCACGTAGCTGAGTCACTCTCCGAGAATGCCAGAGGCCAAGGGGTTATTGCCCCTCCTCTGGGTCGGCCCACATGCAGTGACTAATTGACATGGGCACCCAAATGCCTAGACCTGTTGCTTTAACACAGAGGCCATCCTAGGATCTTTAACACAAAGGCCATGCAGGATTGGCTGAGGCCACTGTTGCAAATGCATTGTGACTCAGCTTCTCCCCAAAGAAGCTCTGCTCATATATCTCTGTTTCATAGTCTGTTTCCCAGGAAACCTGACGTTAAAAAGTTCGTATGAAGGGAGTACGGAGGAAGTAGCTCTAAAATGAGATATTTTACCTGAATCCTCTCTGTCGGACTGGCAATGAGGGCCCAGTCACTGACGCCAGGTAGAAAACTGATAGCCAATGGTGTACTGTGCAGCAGGATGTTGTTAAAATATTCACAAGTGGTAGACTAGGGTGTGATACCAGTGGAAGGAGATGAACTTGTATGTACAACAGCTTAAAGTATTTTAGAGGTTGAGGAGAGGAAGTGATTAGCACTGTGAAATAGAATAGCTGTTGCTGGGGCCTCTTAATGCAGTAGAGAAAGACATCGAAAGGCTTAGAGTGATAAGTCAACAATTTAAGGCTAAATGTAAAGACAGCAGACATCCATGTCACCAGATAAAGAAATTCTCACCTCTTGCAGCAGATGCAGAAAAAAGCTGAGCATCAGACCTAGGAATTAATCATAAGAGTGGCAGAGATCCAGAGAAGGTTTAATTCTCAATTGAGGCAAGTTGTCTATGCCAAGGTTGGGGCCTTAATTGGGAGAAAATGGGACTATGAGTGATTTGCTGGGGACATCTGGGTTGATTCACTTGAAACTTTTTAATCCTCAGATTCCCCTGGATCCTCTGAGACTACAAAAGTGGCCTCTTCCCCCTGTTAGTGGCTAGTGCTCCACCCTTGCTTAAACACTTGCAAGAAAATCTGTGCACCCTCCATCAAGATCTACCAAAAACACTCCCATGGACCTCCCGACTGATAACTAGGGAAAAGTCATAACATAATCCAGCTGAATAAAACTGGACTCTGTTAAGGGAGCAAAAAGACAATATGTTGAAGAAATTGAAGGACCTCACCAACATATACACACCAATAGGAACATATAGGAACTGACAGAGTACTTATGAACTGGATTCTGTGAGTATTAGATCCATGTGTAAGTATATAAAGTTAGATAGGGAAGAATTTATTGCTATTGAAGCAATCTTCTATGATATTGAATTTAACACCTGGCAAAGATCATGGGAGACAGTATTAACACAACTTTACAGTGATTCTTGGAGGCTTGGAAAATGTTATGGTCTATATCAAGTAGAAATAATATAGCACACAGTAGAAAAAGAGTTTGTAAGTCTCAAAGAAGTGGGTGTACTAGAGTAGATATACTATATAAAGCCAAAGAACTGACCAGCCAAAAAATTTTCCATGGGAAAACACGTCATTTATCAATGAGATAAGTAATGCAGTGGTGAGTTTCCCAATGGCATCACTGAGTATCTCAGTGATGACTATCTTCTCTAGGCCAGAGACATTACAGAACTAGGCTCAACTAACAATAGCAATAATAGAATCCCCAAACAATTAAGGTGAGGTAGTAGCATTGAACTATCAAAAACAAAGTGGGTGAAACTATCATAATAAGCTGCAATGGTGGGGTGGCAGCCATGAGGCAACTCAGAGAGAGCTATAGAGATGATTAAGAGAATGCAGTTCCTAGAGGCAAGATAGATGCACACCCCTCCACAGATACTGTTTAATTTACATAAGAAAAAAATTATGGATATGTGATAGAGAATTAAGGACAGCTTCCCCAGTAAGAAGATAAATCTCTTGCCTAGTTTCTGGACCAAAGCCAATACTTAAATCCAGAACCCAGTGACTGGAGGAGAGGTCAGGTCTCCATGAGGTGTGGACCCCACTACTATGACAAATGAATATGGTAATGATTCCCATAGACCTCCAACAAAGGGCCTTACTTGTATAACCATACACTGGGGAAAAGAGAATATCCAGACATTTTGAGGACTGTGAGACACAGTCTGAGTTGGCACCGATACTAAGCGAACTGAACCCTCTTTCAGAGTAGGAGCATATGAGAGAAGGTACTAAATGTACTTAGCTCAGCTATGAATCTCAGTCTGTCCACTGGATCCCTGGACTCACCCAGTGATAATTCCTTCAGTCTTAATGCATAACTGGAATGAACACATATGGTAGCTGGCAGAACCTCTGCATTGATTCCTGGGCCTGTGGGATTAGAGCTATCATAGTGGGGAAGGCGAGTAAATTAAAAAACATTATCACATCTTGGGGAACACAAAGTTTAGTATTACCCTTAAAGATTTAAGTGATGGCTGTCTCCATCATATCCATATTCAGCTCACCTCATTTAGTTCACTAGATTTGCCCCTACAAAACCCAGATCAATCCTAATGGATGACAGTGAACTACCACAAATTCAAAAAGTAGTCATCCCAGTTGCAGCTGGTGTGCAGATGTGATATCTTTGCTAGAGTAGATTAACATAGCCTCTGATACATGGTATATGGTCATTGAACCAGCAAATTTATTCTTTTCTATCCTTAAAAGGAAAATGGTTCAGATGCAGTTCAAATTCAGGAGGGGCAGACAAGCATGTATAATCTTGTCCCTGGGCTGTGTCTTCCCATCATGACACCACGTACCACCATCTTCTCACCACGTACCAGGACCTAGACCATCTGCGTATTCTGAACATCACATTGGTCCACTACAGTGATGATATCCTGTTAATTGGATCTAGTGAGCAAAAAGTAACAAGAAGTTGAACAAGAAGGCCTTGATAAAATACATGAGTTCCAAAGATAGAATAACCTTATCATGGTTCAGAGGCTCAAACCAGTGTAGTTTTCAGAAGTAGTCTAGAGGATACCCTGCTATTCCTTCCAAAGGAAAAAATAAATCAATGCCTCTCACATCCAAAGTGTGGTAGTCTCTTCTGGTTCTGGAAGTAATATAATCCATACTTGAGAGTACTACTCTGACTCATATGCTATATGAAAGACTAACATAGTTCAGACGCTATGAAAAGAGACATCCATGGTGAAAAACTTACCTTGTGGAATTTATGATGAACCCCAACAGGATAATGTTGACCCCTGGATTCTGGAGAAAGGTCATGACATCTGCAGAGGAGACCTATATACTATTTTTTAAAAATTCTCAATCTGCAACTGGGTCCAAATATGTAAGCACTTGAGCATGTAGCATCACTTGATCATGCTGCCAGAACTACCTATCATGAGCTGAGTTCTGTCTCACTCACTAAATCATAAGATTGGGTGAACCCAATAGCAATCCACTGAAAAATGGAAATGGTATATCTGGGATTATCAGACAGGACTAGGGTCACAGGGCACAAGTAAGCCGCATGACATAGACTTTGGACATTCACTACTATTCACCAGTGTCTCTCCCTCAGTGTGTGGGTATATGTATGTGTGCGTGTGCGAGTGTGTTTACTTCCCTGTTGGAAGATATCCCTTGTTAGTGGCTAAGGGAAGAAGAAAAAAATATCTGAACTTAGTGCATGGACATGTTGTCTAGTATGTGGGTATCTCAATACGTGGATAGTCCAAGAAAATGGACTACTGCTATACTATTGCACTCAACATGGCACTGAAAGACAGCAGTGAGGGAAAATCCTCCCAACAGGTAGAATTTGGGGTAGGTTACCTGATCATCCACTTTGTGTGGAAAGAGAAGTGGCCCATGGTAAGAATGTACATGGACTCATGAGCAGTGGTGAATTGCTTGCCTGATTTCACAGGACCCTGCAAGAAGAAAAATTGGAAGATCAGGTTCAAAGAACTCTACAGAAGAGGCATGTGGGTGGATTTAAGGGAAAGAGCTCAAAGTGCGAAATTTTTTGAGTTGCATGTTATGGCCACCAGAGAGTATTCACTATGGAAGTAGCAACAAATAAGCAAGTAAACAATGGTTTCACCAAAAGTGGTTGAGACAGAGATTATGCATGGACTCACCAGCATGGGCTCCTACTCACCAACGTTGAGCTTGGTACTACTGCTGATGAATGCCTAACCCTTCAGCAAGAGAGATCAATGCTGAGTACCTGATACAACGTCTTTCAAGAATATCGACTAGTCACTTGGTAGCGATTGATTACATTGAACTTCTACTCTGGAAAGGGCAGTGCTGCACTTACTGGAATCAACACAATTCCAGATATAAATCTGCCTTTCTCACCCACATAATTTCATCTTTGACCAAGGGGACTACTTTACAGTAGTGGTTGTGCAGCTGTGTGCTCCTTACCATGGACTCCACTAGTTCTATGACATACCACATCAAAACCCAGAAAATTCCAGCCTAATAATTTTAATAATAATAGCCTTTGAAAACACATTTGAAGTGTCAGCTTAAAAATGATACCCTGGTGGAGTGGAGTACCATACTTAAGAATGCAGCATATATTCTAAATCCATGACCATCACATGGTATTGTGCCCCCAGTAGACAGAATACATAGGTCTGGAAACCAAGAAGTGGCCCTACTTATTATCACTGTCAATGTTCCAGTTGGAATATTTGTACTTCCCATCCCTACAACTTAGGTTTCTCTGATTATAGAGCATCTGACTCCAAGAGTGGGACTGCTTCTATTAGGACACACAGCGAAAGAACCATGAAGTTTTAAAATATGGTTTCCATTCGGTCTCTTTAAACTTATGGCAGGAGGAATTGACTCTGATCATTAGGAGAATGTAGGGCCAAAATTACATTATGTAAACAAGGAGGAACACATCTGGCACCCAGAAAAGCCACTGAGGAAACTCTTCACAATCGCCTGCCAGATTTGATGGTAAATGGATAAGAATGGCAAGATGACTGAGGTCTCAGATCATTCAAGGATGATAATCTGGGTCAGTCCAGGAGGTAAGACAGCTAGACCAGCAGAAGTGCTAGCCATTGGTAGGAGACATCTAAAATGCGAGGTGTAGGAGGAAGATGATGGGTCGTAGTCTTGAGGGCAGTTGTGATTACTAGGGCTCTAGCTCATTCCAATAACTTTGTTCATGTAAGTTTCCCCGGGATAATAGACCAGCAAGCTATCCCAGATGGTTAACTTGAGATATGAAGCAAGAGTGTCTGAGAGGCACACAGGGCAGACTATGATGGATGCTAGAGCGTGATACCTTCAGGACCAAGGTACACATCCCCTGAGTCAACCCCTGGAATGGCCCTCAGCTGAAGGGAGTCTTGGTTCCTGGATTGGCACAGACACCAGTTCACAGGTGTTTAGGTGTCCCTAAGTATGCCCTAGTTTTGATCTTCAGGTTATGTGACTCCAGGTCTACAAAATATATTTTCTTTATTGTCACAATATATCGTAAGTAGCAGAGACAGCTAATGGATAACAAATATTAATAGTAGTAGTTGCCATTTAATATTTGCTTGCTCTGTTCCAGGCACTACGCAGAGTATTTTAAAAGTTATCTCATTAAATCATGGAAAACAATCCTCTAAAAAATGTACTATACTACCTTGCCTAACACCACAATTCTAGAAAGTGGTAGTGCCTACATCTGAATACAGAATATGAAATTCCAAAGCCTTCACATTATATAACTTTTTTATATAGATAATTGGCAAAATATAAGAAGTAATACTTATGTCAGGGAGAACATAATTTGAATTTAAATTGCCTGATTATCCATTTAAATATACTACTGAATATACTAAATATAGATGTAGTAAATATTCTACTGAAAAGGCATTGTATTGATATATTGTACAGAAGTTAAGAAATTAATTCTTGATGGATCTTCATTAGAAATTGTATCTCTAAGATAGATTCTTCATGTCCTAGCTGTGTCCAAATATGGAACACTATACTAAATGAAAGGTTTCCTAGCATCTGATAGAGCTCTCAGCCAGATGGTCTGAGCCTTGGAACTGAGGGGCCCAGAAATGCCTAGCCCTAAATATACAAAGTTGTGAAGTGTACATTTTTGGTTCCCAACAACCTGGCCTCATCTTTGTTCACCTTTTCTGCCCCACTCTCTCGAGGCCTCAAGTAGGCAATTACTCAGGTCTTAGCTGATCTACCACAACTTTCAAGAAAGAATCTGATGACTATAGATGTTACTAACTGATGCAACCTAACTTATGTACTTTCCTTGGATATTTGGAAGAATTTTAGACTCACAATTAAAGCATCAGTATTATGGGGGAAGAAGGATAAGGATTGTATTGTTTTTTGTTTCCATTTTTCCAAACAGAGAACTTCATGGCCCTGAAATCTTACCAAATAAATAAAAAGTCCTTTGTTACTTCTAACACACCTAACTTATTTTTCTTTAAACTATTTTTTTTCATTGTCTACATGTTCAACTTAAATCATTTACACAATAAAAAGAAAACTACAAAGAAAACTTACAATTTTTGCAAGACAGTATGAGGTAAGAAAGATATGTACATATATCATTACTGAAAAGTTTTAAAAATAAAAGACTCAAATTTTATTACATAACACTTAGGTGACTCCAATAAACCCCTTATAAACAAATATGAATATCCCAATTGAAGCTAAAGTTCTGTCACCAATTTCATGGCCAGTAGACGGCAAAGCAGTCCCCTGTCCTGCTCTGCAATTAAACTCCCTAATATTTGTTGGGTTCTCCTGAAAGCTCTATCATTCTTTCTTTATTCTTTATTCACGGTCTTGCTTTCATAGATGATTCTGTGGATACATAAAATAATTATCTACATGTTTAGAATAATTTAAAACATTCCAAATAACTAAGGAAATGAGACAAAAACAGGCATGTTTTAATAGAGAGATGGACAAAAAAAATTTAGAAAAAGAAAAGAATGGAAGGAAGAAGGAAGGGAGGAAGGAAGGGGGAAAGGAAGGAGAATTGGGTTAAGGTGAGGAGGCAGAGATACTCAGAGTTGTCATGGCTTGTTTACCTTCTGGACAAGCTGGTTTGTTCTCCCTTCACATGTTCTTCCTCAATTAAGTAATCCCTACGTCATTACCCTGCTTAGGGATAGTGCTCAGAATCAGAAAGAATCGTGAATATGGTCTTAGACATTTTAGCCCAATTCTTTCCCTGATTTCCATATTATGACAGTTCCAGAGATCTCCACCAAACTGGAGATGCAGGGGTATTACAGTGTTACACGTCTGTACCTAGGAGAGCTCCTTTTAAAAACAGAGGACAAAAAAAATAAAAAATAAAATAAAAAAATAAAAAAATAAATAAATAAATAAAAACAGAGGACAGGACGGCTTAAAGATGGCGGAAGAGTAAGACGCGGAGGTCTCCTTCCTCCTCACAGAGACATTAGAAATACATCTACACATGGAACTTCTCCTATAGAACACCCACCGAACGCTGGCAGAAGACCTCAGACCTCCCAAAAGGCAAGAAACTCCCCACGTACCTGGGTAGGGCAAAAGAAAAAAGAATAAACAGAGACAAAGAATAGGGACAGGACCTACACCAGTGAGAGGGAGCCGTGAAGGAGGAAAGATTCCCACACACTAGAAGCCCCTTCGTGGGCGGAGACTGCGGGTGGCGGAGGGGGGAAGCTTCGGAGCCGTGGAGGAGAGCACAGCAACAGGGTGCGGAGGGCAAAGCGGAGAGATTCCACAGAGGATCGGTGCCGACCAGCACTCACCAGCAATAGGCTTGTCTGCTCACACGCCGGGGCCGGCGGGGCTGGGAACTGAGCCTCGGGCTTCAGTTGGATCCCAGGGAAAGGTCTGGAGTTGGCAGAGTGAAAACAGCCTGAAGGGGTTAGTGCGCCACGGCTGGCCGGGAGGGAGTCCGGTTGAAGTCTGGAGCTGCCAAAGAGGCAAGAGACCTTTTCTTCCCTCTTTGCTTCCTGGGCGCGAGGAGAGGGGATTAAGCGCGCCGCTTAAAGGAGCCCCAGAAACGGGCGCGGAGCTGCCGAAGAGACAAGAGACTTTTCCAGAAACGGGCACGAGCCGCGTCTGTCAGCATGGACAGTAGAGACGGGTGTGAGACGCTAAGGTTGCTGCTGCTGCCACCAAGAGGCCTGTGTGTGAGCACAGGTCACTCTCCACACCGCCCCTCCCGGGAGCCCGTGCAGCCCGCCACTGCCTGGGTCCCGGGATCCAGGGACAGCTTCCCCGGGAGAACGCACGGCGCGCCTTGGGCCAGTGCAGCGTCACGTCGGCCTCTGCCGCCGCGGACTCGCCCCGCACCCGTGCAACTCCCTCCCCGCAGCCTGAGTGAGCCAGAGCCCCCGAATCATCTGCTCCTTTAACCCAGTCCTGTTTGAGCGAAGGGCGGACGACCTCCACGCAGAGGCGGGGCCAAGTCCAAAGCTGAGCCCCAGGAGCTGTGTGAACAAAGAGGAGATGGGGAGGTCTCTCCCAGCAGCCTCAGAAGCAGCGGATTAAAGCTCCACAATCAACTTGAAGTGCCCTGCATCTGTGGAAAACCTGAATAGACAACGAATCATCCCAAGTTGAGGAGGTGGACTTTTGGAGCAAGATATACTATTATTTTCCCCTTTTTTTCTTTTTGTGAGTGTATATGTGTGTGCTGCTGTGTGAGATTTTGTCTGTATAGCTTTGTTTTCACCATTTGTCCTAGGGTTAGACCGACCCGTTTTTCTGTGTTTTTTTTTAATATAAATTTTTCTTCTTAATAATTATTTTTTATTTTAGTAACTATACTTTATCCTACTTTATGTTGCCTTCTCCCTTTCTTTCTTCCTTTCTTCCCTCCTTCCCTCCTTTCTTCTTTCCTCCCTTCCTCCCTTCTTTCCTCCCTTCCTTCCTCCCTTCCTTCCTGTCTTCCTTCCTCCCTTTCTTCCTCTCCTCCTTCCTTCCTTTCTTGCTTTCTTCCTTCCTTCATTTCTTCCTTCCTTCCTTCCTTCCCTGCCTCCCTCCTTCCTTCCTTCTTTCTTTCCTTCCTTTTCTTTCCTTTCTATTTTTTCTCCCTTTTATTTTGAGCCGTGTGGATTAAAGGCTCTTGGTGCCCCAGCCAGGCACCAGGGCTGTGTCTCTGAGGTGGGAGAACCAACCTCAGACACTCGTCCACAAGAGACCTCCCAGCTCCACGCAATATCAAATGGCGAAAATGTCCCAGAGATCTCCATCTCAACACCAAGACCCAGCTTCACTCAAGGACCAGCAATGAACAGTGCTGGACACCCTATCCCCAACAAAGAGTAAGACAGGTCTACAGCCCCATCCATTAGAAGAGAGGCTGCCTAAAATCATAATAAGGCTACCAACATCCCCAAACACACCACCAGACGTGGACCTGCCCAACAAAAAGACAAGATCCAGCCTCATCCACCAGAACAGAGGCACTAATCCCCCCAACCAGGAAACCTACTCAACCCACTGAACCAACCTTAGCCACTGGGGAGAGCCACCAAAAACAACGGGAACGACGAACCTGCAGTCTGCAAAAAGGAGACCCCAAACACAGTAAGATAAGCAAAATGAGAAGACAGAAAAACACACAGCAGATGAAGGAGCAAGATAAAAACACACCAGACCTAACAAATGAAGAGGTAATAGCCAGTCTACCTGAAAAAGAATTCAGGGGCTTCCCTGGTGGCGCAGTGGTTGAGAATCCGCCTGCCGATGCAGGGAACACGGGTTCGTGCCCCGGTCTGGGAAGATCCCACATGCCGCGGAGCGGCTGGGCCCGTGAGCCATGGCCGCTGAGCCTGCGCGTCCGGAGCCTGTGCTCCGCAACGGGAGAGGCCACAACAGTGAGGCCCGCATACCACAAAAAGAAAAAAAAAAAAAAAAAAAAAAAAAAAAAAGAATTCAGGATAATGATAGTAAAGATGATGCAAAATCTTGGAAATAGAATAGACAAATTGCAAGAAACAGTTAACAAGAACCTAGAAGAAATAAAGAGGAAGCAAGCAACGATGAGCAACACAATAAATGAAATGAAAAATACTCTAGATGGGATCAATAGCAGAATAACTGAGGCAGAAGGATGGATAAGTTACCTGGAAGATAAAATAGTGGAAATAACTACTGCAGAGCAGAATAAAGAAAAAAATATGAAAAGAATTGAGGACAGTCTCAGAGACCTCTGGGACAACATTAAATGCACCAACATTCGAATTATAGGGGTCCCAGAAGAAGAAGAGAAAAAGAAAGGGACTGAGAAAATATTTGAAGAGATTATAGTTGAAAACTTCCCTAATATAGGAAAGGAAATAGTCAATCAAGTCCAGGAAGCACAGAGAGTCCCATACAGGATAAACCCAAGGAGAAACACGCCAAGACACATAATAATCAAACTGTCAAAAATTAAATATAAAGAAAACATATTAAAAGCAGCAAGGGAAAAACAACAAATAACACACAAGGGAATCCCCATAAGGTTAACATCTGATCTTTCAGCAGAAACTCTACAAGCCAGAAGGGAGTGGCAGGACATATTTAAAGTGATGAAGGAAAAAAACCTACGACCAAGATTATTCTACCCAGCAAGGATCTCATTCAGATTTGATGGAGAAATTAAAACCTTTACAGACAAGCAAAAGCTGAGAGAGATCAGCACCACCAAACCAGCTCTACAACAAATGCTAAAGGAACTTCTCTAAGCAAGAAACATAAGAGAAGGAAAAGACCTACAAAACAACCCGAAACAAATTAAGTAAATGGTAATAGGAACATACATATCGATAATTACCTTAAATGTAAATGGATTAAATGCTCCCACCAAAAGACACAGACTGGCTGAATGGATATAAAAACAGAACCCATATATATGCTGTCTACAAGAGACCCAATTCAGACCTAGGGACACTTACAGACTGAAAGTGAGGGGATGGAAAAAGATATTCCATGCAAACGGAAATCAGAAGAAAGCTGGAGTAGCAATTCTCATATCAGACAAAATAGACTTTAAAATAAAAACTATTACAAGAGACAAAGAAGGACACTACATAATGATCAAGGGATCGATCCATAAAGAAGATATAATAATTGTAAATATTTATGCACCCAACATAGGAGCACCTCAATACATAAGGCAAATACTAACAGCCTTAATAGGGGAAATTGACAGTAACACAATCATAGTAGGGGACTTTAACACCCCACTTTCACCAATGGACAGATCATTCAAAATGAAAATAAATAAGGAAACACAAGCTTTAAATGATATATTACACAAGATGGACTTAATTGATGTTTATAGGACATTCCATCCAAAAACAACAGAATACACATTTTTCTCAAGTGCTCATGGAACATTCTCCAGGATTGACCATATATTGGGTCACAAATCTAGCCTTGGCAAATTGAAGAAAATTGAAATCGTATCAAGTATCTTTTCCGACCACAACGCTATGAGACTAGATAACAATTACAGGAAAAGACCTGTAAAAAACACAAACACATGGAGGCTAAACAATACACTACTTAATAACGAAGTGATCACTGAAGAAATCAAAGAGGACATCAAAAAATACTTAGAAACAAATGACAATGGAGACACGATGACCCAAAACCTATGGGATACAGCAAAAGCAGTTCTAAGAGGGAAGTTTATAGCAATACAATCATACCTTAAGAAACAGGAAACATCTCAAATAAACAACCTAACTTTGCACTTAAAGCAATTAGAGAAAGAAGAACAAAAAAAAAAACCCAAATTTAGCAGAAGGAAAGAAATCATAAAGATCAGATCAGAAATAAATGAAAAAGAAATGAAGGAAACAATAGCAAAGATCAATAAAACTAAAAGCTGGTTCTCTGAGAAGATAAATAAAATTGATAAACCATTAGCCAGACTCGTCAAGAATAAAAGGGAGAAGACTCAAATCAATAAAATTAGAAATGAAGAAGGAGATGTAACAACTGACACTGCAGAAATACAAAAGATTATTAGGGATTACTACAAGCAACTCTATGCCAATAAAATGGACAACCTGGAAGAAATGGAAAAATTCTTAGAAATGCACAAGCTGCCGAGGCTGAACCAGGAAGAAATAGAAAATATGAACAGACCAATCACAAGCACTGAAATTGAAACTGTGATTAAAAATCTTCCAACTAACAAAAGCCCAGCACCAGGTGGCTTCACAGTCGAATTCTATCAAACATTTAGAGAAGAGCTAACACCTATCCTTCTCAAACTATTCCAAAATATAGCAGAGGGAGGAACACTCCCAAACTCATTCTATGAGGCCACCATCACCCTGATACCAAAACCAGACAAAGACGTCACAAAGAAAGAAAACTACAGGCCAATATCACTGATGAACATAGATGCAAAAATCCTCAACAAAATATTAGCAAACAGAATCCAACAGCACATTAAAAGGATCATACACCATGATCAAGTGGGGTTTATTCCAGGAATGCAAGGATTCTTCAACATATGCAAATCAATCAACGTGATACACCATATCAACAAACTGAAGGAGAAAAACCATATGATCATCTCAATAGATGCAGAGAAAGCTTTTGACAAAATTCAACACCCATTTATGATAAAAACCCTGCAGAAAGTAGGTATACAGGGAACTTTCCTCAACATAATAAAGGCCATATATGACAAACCCACAGCCAGCATTGTTCTCAATGGTGAAAAACTGAAACCATTTCCACTAAGATCAGGAACAAGACAAGGTTGCCCACTCTCACCACTCTTATTCAAAACAGTTTTGGAAGTTCTAGCCACAGCAATCAGAGAAGAAAAAGAAATAAAAGGAATCCAAATCGGAAAAGAAGAAGTAAAGCTGTCACTGTTTGCAGAGGACATGATACTATACATAGAGAAGCCTAAAGATGCTACCAGAAAACTACTAGAGCTAATCAATGAATTTGGTAAAGTTGCAGGATACAAAATTAATGCACAGAAATCTCTGGCATTCTTATACACTAATGATGAAAAATCTGAGAGTGAAATTAAGAAAACACTCCCATTTACCATTGCAACAAAAAGAATAAAATATCTAGGGAATAAGCCTACCTAAGGAGACAAAAGACTTGTATGCAGAAAACTATAAGACACTGATGAAAGAAATTAAAGATGATACAAATAGGTGGAGAGATATACCATGTTCTTGGATTGGAAGAATCAACATTGTGAAAATGATTCTACTACCCAAAGCAATCTACAGATTCAATGCAATCCCTATCAAATTACCACTGGCATTTTTTACAGAACTACAACAAAAAATTTCACAATTTGTATGGGGAAACAAAAGACCCCGAATAGCCAAAGCAATCTTGAGAACGAAAGATGGAGCTGGAAGAATCAGGCTCCCTGACTTCAGACTATACTACAAAGCTACAGTAATCAAGACAGTATGGTACTGGCACAAAAACAGAAATATAGATCAATGGAACAGGATAGAAAGCCCAGAGATAAACCCACACACATATGGTCACCTTATCTTTGATAAAAGAGGGAAGGATATACAGTGGAGAAAAGACAGCCTCTTCAATAAGTGGTGCTGGGAAAACTGGACAGCTACGTGTAAAAGTATGAAATTAGAACACTCCCTAACACCACACACAAAAATAAACTCAAAATGCGTTAAAGACCTAAATGTAAGGCCAGACACTATCAAACTCTTAGAAGAAAACATAGGCAGAACACTCTATGACATAAATCACAGCAAGATCCTTTTTGACCCATCTCCTAGAGAAATGGAAATAAAAACAAAAATAAACAAATGGGACCTAATGAAACTTAAAAGCTTTTGCACAGCAAAGGATACCAAAAACAAAACCAGAAGACAACTCTCAGAATGGGAGAAAATATTTACAAATGAAGCAACTGACAAAGGATTAATACCCCAAATTTATAAGCAACTCATTCAGCTCAGTAACAAAAAAACAAACAACCCAATCCAAAAATGGGCAGAAGAACTAAATAGACATTTCTCCAAAGAAGATATACAGATTGCCAACAAACACATGAAAGAATGCTCAACATCATTAATCATTAGAGAAATGCAAATCAAAACTACAATGAGATACCATCTCACACCGGTCAGATTGGCCATCATCTAAAACTCTAGAAACAATAAATGCTGGAGAGGGTGTGTAGAAAAGGGAACCCTCTTGCACTGCTGGTTGGAATGTAAATTGACACAGCCACTATGGAGAACAGTATGGAGGGTCCTTAAAAAACTACAAATAGAACTACCATACGACCCAGCAATCGCACTACTGGGCATATACCCTGAGAAAACCATAATTCAAAAAGAGTCATGTACCAAAATGTTCATTGTGGCTCTATTTACGATAGCCAGGACATGGAAGCAACCTAAGTGTCCATCAACAGATGAATGGATAAAGAAGATGTGGCACATATATACAATGGAATATTACTCAGCCATAAAAAGAAATGAAACTGAGTTATTTGTAATGAGGTGGATAGACCTGGAGTCTGTCATACAGAGTGAAGTAAGTCAGAAGGAGAAAAACAAATACCGTATACTAACACACATATATAGACTCTAAGAAAAAAAAAATGTCATGAAGAGATTAGTGGTAGGACGGGAATAAAACACAGACTTACTAGAGCATGGACTTGAGGATATGGGGAGGGGGAAGGGTAAGCTGTGACGAAGTGAGAGAGTGGCACGGACATATATACACTACCAAATGTAAATTAGATAGCTAGTGGGAAGCTGCTGCATACCACAGGGAGATCACCTCTGTGCTTTGTGACCACCTAGAGGGGTGGGATAGGGAGGGTGGGAGAGAGGGTGACACAAGAGGGAAGAGATATGGGAACATATGTATATGTATAACTGATTCACTTTGTTGTAAAGGAAAAACTAACACACTATTGTAAAACAGTTATACTCCAATAAAGATGTTTAAAAAAAACTAAAAACAGAGGACAGAGTGATCATGCTGTCATTGTTTTCAAAAAAGGTCCAGTTATGCATCAATATAAGCAAGTTAATACTTAAAAAGCAAGTAAATCAATGGATTGATGCTTGCTTTACAGAGATATTTAGCACAATTTTCCAGAAAACAAAAAGCTAGTTCTCTAGAGAATTTAACATTGATATTAGCTTGCAGATACTTTGAAAACCTATATGGTGCATAAATTAAGGAATATCTGAACACATAGTCAGAAATAATCCTCTCTCTAGTTTGTATTTGGGTTGTGTTTGTATTCAACAGTTAAAAAAAAAAAGAAAAGAAAAAGAAAACAGGTTTTATATTGCATAATAAACAAAGCACAAATCCTGTTTGCCAAAGAAGAAATCTATAAATTTAATGGCAGAATAGGTGAAGCATGAGGAATTACAGTTTTAATTTAAGACTATTTCCCTGCCCTGCTGTCTTTAGGAATTGTTTGGACTAATGATTAATAAATTATTTATTTTCGTATTTTTATCCTTGAATTTCTTCCCAGGCTATTATTTCAGGCAGGAACCAGAAAGATTACCTAATATTTTTTAACAATTAAGCAGTACTTGTTAATCAGAATTTGTTGACAGTTTTCCAAGACTGTAATTGAGGTTGCATAACCTTGCCTTCACTGATAAATGCAAATGGAACCATAGTGCTCAGGTGAGAAATATCTGATCACAATTTGGAGGGAAGGTACTTATTCAACAGATTCCAAAATACTGAACAATATGCTGATATTAAGAAACAGCTCAATTTATCCTCTAATGTTCTACTCACGCCAAGCATGGTACCTGCCTATGTCTTGTCTCCATAATAAGGCTCCAAGCCTCTTCTTTGAAGGACAATTCCTTTTAACCCCAGTACTTGCATGGTGTTTTACACAGAATAGGCTACTAGTGAAGATGAAAAAGTAAGATATATTCAAGAGGAATCTATTGAGAAATTTAAATTTGATGTCAAAATTTTAAAAAATACTAACAATGTGAAGATATCAGCCTTTTATTCATTCACCCAACAAATATTTATTGAACACTAGCTATGTGTTGTGACCTGTACTAAGTTGGGGTGTACAATGGTAGGGAAAACACCAACAGTCTCTGACCTCTGTAAGATCAGAATAAACAGGGAGAATTAATTAAGCAAGCAATAAATAATAGTATCTTCTTTCCAACCCACTTCCACCAAAAAAGTGACTCCTTGATGCCTACTCCATGAAATTCAGACCTCCCCACAGCCCCACTCCTCACCATACATTCTCTGACAACATATCTCTTTACCTTTTGCTTGAGTAGAATGTACTTTCATTTCCTCCTCATTAGACCGTTACTGTTGCAATGGGGAGTCTTATAATTCATTCCTTCCACCTGTAATGCATACTTAGCCCACATTCACGACTTTGGCAGCCTACCCTTAATTCGCTCTTTGTATAATAATTTGTGTTTAAGTTTCCCTCTCCCAATAGATGTAAGAGCTCTTGATGGCAAGTCCTCTACTTATCATTTTCACATTCCTTCCATAGAGCCTACCAAACTGCCGAAAGCCTTCTTAAATAGCAGCAAAACCAGCTTGCTGTCCTCTCCTCATTACTTTGTTATTTCCTCTTGACCCACAACATTCACTCTGCCTGGAATATTCTCTCTGATCAATAATCATAATCTATATCATCCCCTCTTTCTGAGAGGAGATACCAAGAAAAACTCTTTTAGCCATTATCTTTTATCGTTAATAATCTCAAAGACAGGAAATTGCTGTATCGTATCACATCAGAACCATTTTCACTTACTAGTTCTTTCTTTCCTCTGCAAATAATATATGTAAGCATTCTACCAGTTTTGCAGTGAGGATAAAAATGGCACAAGCCTTGCACTCAAGGAGCTCACAGTCCTGTGAAGAATAGAAGAGAAAAGCACTTGAAATTCAGACCTGACTAGATGGTGAGGGAGAGAGGGTTCAGAAAAGCCAAGTTGTCTGTCCTCTGCACAGGTCACTACACATTAAAACCACACAGACACATCTTGTCTGAAACTCACCTTGCTTCATTTCTGCAAAAGCTGCTCACAGCTCTGTAATTAACCCAGAAGGGACTACAAATGTTGTATAGCTTCTCTAATTAGGACAAAGGCAGCCGCTCAAGAGGCAGGATATACATCTCTCAATCAGGAAGATACAAGAGCTGTCCCTCAGGCAGCCTAAGGCATATAGCAAAAAGAGAAAATGTAAACACAGTCACCTTGTTGTGCTGGGATTTCTGAAATGTGCATTTTGTGGACATGTTTCGAACCCAAGCTTGACTTTCTCCTGTTGTCTGTGACACGCTTGCCCCACCTTTTTCCAGAGCCACCTGCTGAGGCCTCAGGACACACAGACTAATTGCAGTAGTGATGTAAGTAAAGTATAATTAAGATAAACCTGCTGGTACTCAGAAATATGAAAAGTGTACTGTCTTTAAGGCATGGAGTTAATGTTCTAGTTTCCCTTCAGAAGAAAGCTGGCTTTGAATTGCTTTTCTGGGAAAAGAGATGGATTTTGCATAACAGTAATTTATTTTCTAACTCTCTTTATGACCAATTTTTTTCCTCACAAAGATAATATGTTGAGATCTAGGTCTCTGATCTTGGGACATAATAGTTCTCTCGGTGTTAATAATCAATCTACAAAGGGGTTAACTTACATTCCAGAGGTCATTTCTACTACCTCCCAAACCAAATAACTAGGATCCTAATTATCCAGACAGCCAACTCTCATCACTGACATTGTGCTTTTTAACTAAATAGAAAATGACAATTCATCCAACGTTTCTACTTATTGATTTCAAATAATGAAAAGGTATTAAATAAAGACCAATTATGATAAGCATAAATTAACATTTTATAATATAGAAAGTTCTAAGGGGAAGCCTTGAGAATCTTCCATGCCATCACAATGAATATATATCATTTTGTACAATATTGCAAACATAAGATATCTTAATGTTCAAATAGTATTATCACCTATAAATATCTATTATATCTATTCTGGTTCTAAAGATACTGCAACAAATTAGTTAATTGTTCGCTAGTGTCTGAATTCTCGATGAAAAGGAGGTCACAGCATCTCTCCATTAGATTACAGATTGCTTGGTTTTATCACTCATTAATATTCACAGACATATAGTAACACATTTTGTGCAAGAAAATATGAACAGGCTTTATTTTTTGGTCAATTTTCATGTGATATTAAGCACTACAGTAAATCATCTGTCCTCAAGTCATTTTAGATAACTGAACTAAGAGCTGGAGATCACAATGAAAAGGGAGACAATATGTGGATTAACTGAGAAACAATTTAAAAATAGGCATCCAGAAATTGTAAGTACTTTGACAAGTACTCTCTTGGTACGCTTATAGATTTTTAAAAACCATATCTAGAGTCTTATAATTCTAATTACATTTGACATTTGAAATTTGTGTCACATCTTGTAGACTTTTAAAAATTTCTGCTTTCTAAGAGACAAGTTTTCCATTTTCACGGAAGAAAGCTTTATATTCCAAACACGAAAATCAGTAAATAATAGCTTGTGTGTAGGGCCGGAAGGGCAGACAACTGGAACTGACTATGAGAGAAATTAATCCAGGCTTATAGTGCCAAGGGTCTTAAGAGGAAGGTAATATAAAAGCCAGTAACTCTCAAGGAAAATTTGCAAAGCCAGGCTCAAGTTTTCTCTCCATAGATTCTAGAGCTGGCCACACTTTGCCGCTCCTAATTGAAATTCCTTCCTGTCACCATCATCATTGAGAAATTTAGAGATTTCAAGATCAGTCAAAGAATTCAGTGCAGGTTTTACTAAGACTCTTCATCCACTCTTTTGGGGGAAATTTTTCTACAGTATGAAATGTCACAAGTAAAAACAGCTGTCTATAATCAGCCATACTGCCTCCCATCTTGGAATAAACAGATACTCTAAGAATTCCTTCTAGAAAACTGAAAAAGACCACTGGGAATTCCCTGGACTTTTTTATATAATTGTGTCGATTGCTGAATCCATTGGGAGCTGGATGCCATAAAGTAGAAGCCAGGATGGTAAAGACCAATACTGTGGACACAAGTTGGGTGTACCGCAGGACTAAACAGGAGAGAGGTAGACGGCATCCTAGATTATTAGCTGAAGTTAAGAGGGGAAGATTAAGATCAAAGGAAATGAAGGGGGATATGGGGCAAAGAGCCAATGAGGAAAGTACTGTTACTAGAAACACCAAACTGAAAAAGTAGTACTTAGTCTCTGAACCCCTGATCAAGAACAGGAAGACACAACACAGGGAGTTGACCTGGACTTATACTGTGACATGGTTCTGACCTAGATAAAGTCAGGCAGGCAACTCCCCTGTTTTTAACTGTTTGTATTCCACCTCTCTTGAAGCTACACTTCTTCTGCCTTTCAGTGTTTATGCTCATGAGCTGCACAGGTACTAGATCCTGACACTCACCTTAGAGTTACCAAGTGCCTCCTAAACTCAGACCTCTAAACAATGAGAATAAGTCAGGGTCACTGGTCATAGGCTTATCTCTCTTCTTGCTCTCAGGACTATTTTACAGTGGTAGACTCTTCATGAAACCCATACCTTCTGTAATATAGAAAATAACTAGTATTTGCTGCCTTTGATACCATGGAAAACACACATAAGAATGTGAGAATCTCAGGACCTTTGATTTCAAAAAAAATTTGGGTGTCCAAAGCTATTCCAATTTGTTCTAAATGTAATTGCTGAAGAAATTACTATCTTAAGTCACAGTAGAGGTTTGAATTTTTCCTTCTGACTTTACTTTTTTGCTGTTATTTCCTACTTTGTATACCAACCTCTCTCCTTCCCTTACTAGTCTTTTTCTCTAATAACTGATATTACAGAATTCAAATTACATATAAAAGCAAACAAATTTACTGAGCACTCACTTTTTATATACAAGTTAGTGAGCAAGATGAACATAATTACAATTAAGAGTAGCCAGTATTCCTTGGACACTTAATCTATATTATCTCATTTAATCTTCATGAAAACTCTATGAAGCAATACTCTTTATGGTGCCATTATTTTCTAGTTGAAAAGTTAAGATGCAGAAATTTTAAGTAACTTGTCAAAGTTTACACAGATACTTAATGTGTTTATAGTCTTGCTATGAATTTTTTTTTCAAGTTACATGCAACAAAATAGGTTTAAACTATAGGTCAAGACCAAAGGTGAAATCTCATGAGAAAGTATATGATGCATTAGTAAATGAATGATGCAAATAACTTAGTACTATGGAATTGTATAAAAATTCAGTATTTAGAAACTCTGAGTAATCTGTTTAATTGGGGCAGAGACTGGGTCAGGAACCAGAAGGTAAAGCTGAAAAAGGCAATCTGGGATGTGCTTGGGAAACGTGTCTTTTTTCCACACTAAGTAGTCAAGGCTTCATTTCATATACAATGTGGTGTCCTTGAAAGTTTCTGAGCAGGGAGTGAGTGACATGTGCCATGGTCAAGGCATTTTTTAGCACAATGAATCTGGCAGTAGTATGCAGAACAGATGCTCAGAGGAGAGGCTTATCACAGACAGAACTGGAAGATTAGAGCAGTATTCTGGTCACAAACAGATAAGAACTTGAAGGCGGTGCCAATAGGGGAAGGAACGAATACATGGCTGGAAATGATTTAGAGAAGAGAAAAGAAGATTTGATGAGTAATTGAATATGGGTCATGAGGAAGTATAAGGCAGCGACAATGACTTGAGATTTGAGCCTGAGAGACTGAGGAAAAATCAGGAAAAGGAGCTGTTTGGGGGAAACCAGAGGAGGTGAATCTCTTGACTTCGGTGGGACACCTTACTATAATTCCTCTCAATGAGGCAGTACAGGCCACTAAATAAATTCAGCTCACCAAGACAGAGTAGACAGAGAGGATCAAGAGAACACTCCAACTCAAGGCCAAGTGGAGGAAGACAGCTATTGATGTTATGTGTTTATTGTAACCTGTTGTATTTATTCATCAAGCTTTATCTGTCTCATTATTTATTATTTGAAAAAAATGTTCTTCACCTACTGTCCAGGAATATTGTGACACTTGATAAGGTATTTAACTTGGTCTTCTAATCCTATGGATTGCTTTCTAAGAAGTAACTAGAATAGAATTTTAATTTTTACATATATGAAATTAATTTACATATTTTGCCTCATGCCAATCAACCTTTCTGGAAGTTAAGAGGGAAATATAAATTCTCCTATGTTTTCCCTTCAGCCATGAGAAAGCACCACAATCCCCTTCTTTCTAGCATGTTCTCATGAGTATGCCCATCCAGAAGGGAAGACAGCTGGAAAGAGAGAGAGTAAATCTATTCAAATGACTGAGTATGTACACTCACTTTATTTTTAAAACCTCTCAACAAAACTGTTCTATGAACAACTCAAAGTCATTCTAAGTACCCAAATACCATTTGTTTCTTGTACAAAATGGCAGCATTTCAACATCTATCAAAGCTGCAGCAAATATTTTATGACTCACAAATACAGGGCCTTATACAAAATATGCAGTTACATTGAATATGAATAAGACAATACTTATCATTGTCTAATTGTTTGAAGGAAAACAAGCTGTCGGACTTCTTAAAAGCCCTAAAAGGATTCATACCAGTTTTTCAGCTTATCAAACAGGTAGATGATATTTATAAGCCTCTAGCCTCAGGAGAAGCAAATTAGAATCAAGTAATTCTGTAGCTACATTTCAAATGGAGTCAAACCTACAGAGTTTGCATTACATGGATTCTGTAGAATTTCTAAGTCTGAGAACTGAGTCTTCAGGAGCATCAAATAAGTCTTCCATTACAGATGAGGAAACCAAAGCTAGGAAATGACAGCCCGAGTTTACCCAGCCAGCTGGAGGCTGAAATTGGATTCGACCAATACCAGAATTTTCTCCTACATAGCAAAAAGCAATGGACTCTTATTAGAATGTGTGCATTAATTCTCTATCATTATCTGATTAGCAATTTTTACTAAGTAGTTCTGGTTAACAAAGCAGTTGTTTAGGTTTTCTCAGTTATGTTCCACTTCACAATGACATGATGCAAATCACGTTTGCTCTTCTCCCAATTTTTCTAGGATCAGGTCAACGATGTCCTATCTTAGAAACACGCCTCAGTGATAGTGCCTAAGTCATCAATTCTTCCCACCTGTCAGTACGATAGAAATGATCATCCCTTTCTGACAGCTTTTCTTTTTCTTTTCTTTTTTTCCCCCTTAGCTATAATAAGCCTGGAAAAGATACTTCTAGAGTAGGTTATTTCAAACTTCTACAATACATAAAACAAAATATTTCCATGCAAAACACTTTTTGTCTACCAACAAGACATGTTGCACCCAGATTTTCAAGAGCCAGAATGCTCAGGAAAAAAAAAAAGTGTTTTATGTAGGAATTGAGCCAGTGGAGATTGTCTATTGGGAATAGAGACAGACCAAAGATGAGCTTGTAAAAGTCTAAGGGAAAAAAGAAACTATTTTAGAGAGAAACCCATCTTCTCTGATTACTTTTTTTAATACTCTGAGAATCCTGACAATTTTGACAAAAAAAAATTGTTGACAAAAAACTCAACAATTTTTAATGTTGAGTTTATTTCTTACTAACTAGCATTTATATCCACCAAATACTTTAATTCTCTATATAGAAAAAATAATACAAAATATTCTCCCATATCAAGATTACAATAATTTGTATATGCTGAGGCTAAACTATACAATATAACTAGGATATGCAAAAGATAGGAAACATATGTAACTCTTGGATCATTTTCCCAAGAGAAAGAGAAATGATTGTGTGTCTTCATTTCTACTTCTCCTCTGGAGGACTTTTGATCTTGAGGCTAGAATACCACCTGTCCTCCTAACTCTGACTTAAAAGACAAGTTGAGCAAGCGCTGCTGTGGCATCATTATCTCCATAGAGATTACAGAACTGGGATCTCAGTCTTCTGCCTGCTCAAAAGCTACAGACTGAGAGGGCTATTAATAAACCCGCCCCCCTTTTCTTAAGCTAGAAGCTAGAGCTTAGCCATCCAAGCACAGAAAATTTAAGATCCAGAAGGATTTGAAACAACAGCAATACCAACAACAAATACAAATGCCTTGATTTTACAATTATTGTCTGAATGATGTTTCGAATGTATGGCATCAAACAAGTTGATATTAGGTATAAACCATAATATCATTAGAAAGTGACTTTCAATCTGTAAAAGTGTGTTTTAGAAATAAATTTGGCTTGTATTTTTCAATCCTCAACATTTCTGGCTGGGGCTTCCCTGGTGGCGCAGTGGTTGAGAATCCGCTTGCCGATGCAGGGGACACGGGTTCGTGCCCCGGTCCGGGAGGATCCCACATGCCGCAGAGCGGCTGGGCCCGTGAGCCATGGCCGCCGAGCCTGCGCGTCCGGGGCCTGTGCTCCGCAACGGGAGAGACCACAACAGTGAGAGGCCCGCGTACCACCAAAAAAAAAAAAAAAAAAAAAAATTTCTGGCTGAAAATTTTTTTTCTCATGGGAAGATGATTCTCACATTTCAAAGATTCTGGAGAAAGTTTTTCCATAGTAAAGAGAATGGGTTGGAAAGAAGGAATAACAGGTGATGGTATTAAAAGTGGAAGACAATGTACAGGTGGCAGAATGCTTCAGAAAACTCACAGTAGGTGTACGAACTGCATTAACCAAGTAGGTCAATAGAAATGAAAGTGCATGGAGTACAGGGAAAAAGATATTTTCATACCAAAAATGTACTGATATTCAAAATCACAGATTTGCCCTAAATCAGCTAAGACACAAAGGCTACTCTCTTCTCAACTGACCCTTACACACACACACACACACACACACACACACACACACACACACTTCATATAATCTGTCTTTGAAAAGGGAATCACCACAGTTGTCATCTGTTTACAATGTTCCATGGGCTTTGAAGCAAGTAGGTCCGTGCATCACACACTTACTTTATTGCTTCAAAGACTAGCAACCACAGAAAGGGGTTAGATGGCCTAGAAAGGGAAACACTTTACTTTGTTAATAATAGGCACATGGAAAGTGGATTCTCTAGGCTTATCTAACATGTTTACCTCATATTTCATGGGGGCATGGATTTACTGAATCACTTGCTAATGACAATTTCTGGAAGAAGTTACCAACTCTCTATAGTCTAACAACTAATAATCAGATGCTAGGAAATAAACCATACCTGCTTATCTGCTTTCAAATCCAAGTCCACAATTCTATTAAAATTACTTTCTCAAAAGAGTTCTACTGTAGTATGAAAAGGTAACTTTGTAAAGGAAAAGTTCAAATATTCTTTTAAATTATCTTAGTTTATTCATTAGCTTGAAAAATAATCATTTAATGGACTCAGTAAAATTACTGTTGCATTGTTGCTACAGTGTTTCATCTACAGAT
This sequence comes from Kogia breviceps, assembly GCF_026419965.1. NCBI lineage: Eukaryota > Metazoa > Chordata > Mammalia > Artiodactyla > Physeteridae > Kogia > Kogia breviceps. The sequence continues at coordinate 146,961,409 of NC_081312.1, forward strand.
ATTATAATGCTCCCCATGTTATAAGATGTCAACACAGAAGAAATACACAACGTTTCCCACACTTTACTAATGAACATAAATTCAACTCTTTGTCCATCTTCCAGATCACTCTTCTGGCCCAGGAACTGCCGGTAGTTGCTTACCATGTTTTGATATTGTTATTATAGTAACGTGTAGAATTTCGAAACAACTGATTTCCTTATTTTGCTATATGGCCCAAGTCAGTGCTCCAGACAGCTACGATTTGGCAAAAATGAGATTTTAGTTTTAAAAGAGCAGGGTGGTGATTTACAATATGCATATATTATAATTTAAATCCCATTTATTTCTATTCCATTTGTACTTTTAAATCATAATAAAGTAGGACCAATAATTAAAAATCAGTGTCCTAGAGCTTTGGCAGGAACCCTCTGTATTAACAAAACACTTAAAAATCTATAAAGTACTTTGATATATAAAAAAAAGTAGCAAACTTGATCATTCTCTTGTTTCTCTCTTCTAGTAAAGCTCATTGAACTTAAATACACATATGTATAATGTACTACCAATTTCACCTACTTCTTTGAAAATACTGTATTGAAGTGTAAAAGATGTCAAGATTATTTTTAAAGCACTACATTTATTATTAATTCAAAATGAGATAAACTTACATTCTTAGTTTTTTAAAGAAATGCAGAGTATTTTCGAAAACTCATTTTATGTGTGGGACCCACCCACCTCTTTCCTTTTTTCCTTGAAAATCCTAATGAGGAAAAGTGACTTTTGAGCTTTGTCATCTCAGCCCAGGTACTAAAGGCAGCCAACATTACTACTGTTGCCATATCTGTCTTTCTCTTTATTATACAAGTATATCGATGATGTAATTGCAGAAGTTAGGGTTTACTCAAGCTGTTGGAGCAAGGGATTTTTTTTTTGATTGCCTCCTTCAGCAGGATAGAACAATTGTAAAACAGAACCAAGTACACAATTTAAGCAGTTCATCGTCTGGAAAGCAAATCTGCAGGATCTTCATCTTGAAGGACTGATCAACAGCTCGAAGTGCAAAACCATTGGTCAAGCTCAATTTGCTCCAGACTGGATGCTGAGCTGGAAAAACACCTGGGTGACAACAATGCTAGCCTATGACACCTTGGCTTTTAACCCCTTCCAAGAAGCCCTCAACTTTTCTATTTAGCCCTAATTTTTCCCCCAAATCTCAAGGGATTAGAAAATGTCCCAGTCTTTTTACCGCAGCCTTGTTGTTTCCTAAGCAGATCTTCTCCCGAAAGTTGAGCAGAAACTAAGCAATCATTTATCATTCTGCATCTAAAATAAAACAATACCTGAGAAGTCTATGATCCTCAGCAGAACCAACCATATTATAAACACAGGAGAGCTGAGCGTTTAAAAATCCATCTACTACACTAGAACCCCCCTGGTTGTGACTCAAAGTGCAGACAAAAAGAATTGACCAGAAAAGACAGACACAAAAATCACAGGCAGACGAGGCAGCGCACACCGGGAAAAGAGAACATACCTGAGGGATTCTCCTTTTTAAAAATATGCACACACCAGCTGGGCTGTTCCTCCCCTCCTTCTGGAGCGTCTGTGTTTTCCTTTCAGGAACATCACTTGCAATCCCCTTTCTCGTCTCCTTTCCTTTTTTTCCGGCCACAAATAGTTGAAGCGGAGGCTGCGTCCTAGCGATCTGACTCAAGTGCAGTCAGGCATGCCTGTGGTCTGCAACGGTGTCTGTTCTTGTCAATTCTCTCGTGCTCCCCGGGCAGCCTGCAAAGCAATTTTACAACTTAGCTGCTGGCGCCAAACTGCCTTTCACTCTCCTCATTGCCACATTCCTTCAGCAGCTCGTTTCTCATCTCTGTGTCTAGGAAAGCCAGAGGGGTTGTCTCCCGTGCGCTGACGAGCGCCCAGGTTCATCGAGTGAGGGCGAGGAGCAGAGCGGCTGAGTGTGTGCTGGGAACTTCCTAAGCGCTGCCGCGGCCGCTGCTTGGGGGAATGCAGCACAGCCACCGTGCTGCCCCAGCCTCCTCCACGCAGAGCGCCTCGGTTGCCTGTGCCGCTGCCGCTGCCGCTGCCGCTGCCCAGAGCAGCTCCTCCGGGCTGAGCCACAGCCCTTGCTCGCAGGAGATGCGCTGTGGCCGCTGCCAGGTGTGGCCGTCACCACTGCACTGACAACGCACCGTGTGGGGCGCAGCTTCATATCTGGGGAAGACGCCTGAAATGCTGGCGCTTCCTCAGCCTAATTTTCCCTGTATCCCTGGGTGATGACCTAGGAGACAATCGTATGGCCAGTTCCTGCTAGCCTCGTTTGCAGCCTCTTTGATAATAGAGATAATGTAATAATTACTGGTTTAGATGAGGTTGGCTGTGCTCGGAATCATGAAAAGTACAGTGCGCAGACTGTAATTCCCAATTAGCCACCAAGAGACAACTAACAGAACACCCTATTGAGAGAGAGGAGATGCTGAGATCTCATCTCAGGTGGTTTTCTTCTTTTTAATGTGTGGAAAACCATTTGAATTAAATCCTCAAACATCTGAATTAAAGACACATACACAAATCAAAGTGGGAAATGGTAGATAACTTAGAATGATACAAAGGTTCTGTTTCTCACTTAGAAATACTGTCTTCCCATTTGATATGAGCATTTTACAGATCTGGCTAGGCATTGAATGGCCTTGCTTCCTTTTTTAGTTTTGCAGAGCAGAGGAGGTAGGGAGAGTAATAGTTCCCACTTTCTATCAGTAAAGAATTTTCTATCCTCTAACCCTCCTGTTGAAACAAACACAAAAAGTACTGGATTTTAAAATAGAGCCTTAGAGAAGCTCAAGTCCTGGAATAATCTGTAGGTTTTAAGCTGCATCTGGTCTGCTGGCTTACTTCTATTTACTTTTCTCAGCTTTTTAGAAAATAGGAGGATGTTTCCAGGACGAAAGAACACTCAACTTCTAGCCGCGATCAACCAGTGTAAGAAGCACAGACAGATTTGTGTGTCATTTTTCAATACATTTAAGGATGGATATTCCTTGACCAACTTTACAATTGACTCTACTTTGCCGAAATATTTACTATACAATAGCTGCCAGCAAAATGAACAGTTAAGATTGATATCACATTTTTGGCTAAACTTGTGGCAGAACACATTCCATCGACTATATATGACAACCAAATAATATCTCTATAACTGTTTTTAAAAATTGTCCCCAAATTTAACACAATATATGTATCAGGTGCTGGTAGCCAAGGCTTTCCCACTCCCAGCTCTCAGCCCCACCTTTAGCTCACAGCAGCACAGCTTCCTCAACCTGCTGCTTAAGTGACTATTAATAGACTTGAGCAGCTGCTCAAGGTCTAATGAGCTGCATCAGGGGGCAAACACTAGGGCAGTGTGATCCCCACCTTCAACAGCCACCAGAGTGGCTGCAAGGACAAAACTCAGCTGCCCCGGGGTTTTAAGCACTCAACAGTAGCAAAGGAAAACTCGTAGACCTGAAAGTAGATTATAGAGCAAACCATGACTTTTATATTCAGAAAAATTCAGGCTAGTCAAGACACAGTTTTGAAGAGTGCCCTTCAATACACAGAGGAAAGAAACGCCTATTCAGAGTCTTTTTTTCTTCTTTTTCTGGTGTGCAATACCCAGAACAAAGCGCTGAGGCTATGCCCAGCTGAGAGCCCCCAGTACCCAGCATAGTACGATATACATAAGACCTCAGTAAATTGGGGTATAATGTCAGTGCTTTAAATGTTTAAACCTACAGAAGAAAATACAAGAGGATCCTAACCCTGAGTGGTCTCCAGAATGTGTTATGCAGTGTAAAGAAAAGAGGTATGAAAAATATTGCTCTAATTCAAATACGCTCACAGAGGAAATAACAACAGGGTTAGTGATCATCAGTCTGTTTTCAAGAAGAATGCTCCAAAGCCAGTGTGTGTGTTCTGATAAATGTTCTGCTTAACTCTAATCATCAGCATTCTGGTTATATATTTCAAAATGGAAATTGTTTACCTCTCTGAAAGTGACAGGAATCATGTGTCTGAGGGATACCAGCTGCTAATAAAATAGGTCACTACTGGAAAGAGTGACAGAGCTTGATGACTTCATTGACCTGCAAGGACACCACAGTTCCTAATAGAATTTCCTGGGTGCTTGTTGGGTAGTTTTCACCTGCTGAGTATCTGATTTGAATAATGTGTAACCACAATGATATAAATGTAGCATTGAGTTAGAGTCCTGCACATGCTATCAATAAAACACATTCATTTCTGCAAAGAGTTTTTCAAATTCTTGGATTAGTGACATTAAACAACACAGGAGAGTAAACAATTGATTTCCATATATATACTTACAACTCCACATATACATGCCCCAAAACTTATTCACAGATTGAATAAGACAATAAGATCATTTTTTCCTCTAAGTCTTCCAGCTGTAATTTCAGGAGGAATAAAACCTCAAGGGTACTGTTCACCTCCCACGTCCCAGGACAGAAGCTGGGCCAGATCATTTGCCTCCTTTATGTCTCAGGTGGGAAAAAAGCAAGCTGTCTGGATCACTGGTCCTTTTTTATTGATAGTAAAGCTTGACTAAGCCAAAAGGATGAAGTAAAAGGGCCATTCTTGTATAATGTTGTTATTGCCAGTGCACTTGGCTTTAAGTAACAAAGGAATTCTTGAAAAGGCATAAGTCAACCTTGTGTGCATTGAATTGTATTTTCAGCTTTCTAGAAAACCTTGCTCTTTATTTCAGGGAACTGGGAACCAATCACTAGACCTCACTATTTTTAAAAAACTGTGACCAGTCGTTGGCTCTCTGTATCCATTCAAATGAATTGGTAAAACTGATTAACTGTCAAGATGATTGAGGACAAAAATATGATTACATCTAAAATAGCAGGTTGTTGTTTCTAGCTCTGTGTGACTGAATAATATATAGCGGAACAAATATTTTGGAATAAGCCACCCAGTGCAATTTGGAAATATTTGCAAAATGTTGATTTCATGATAGCAAAGCACAGACCAAGTTCTGCTTTTAATGCTTTCCATTTAATTATGGATCACTTAAAAGTTGTACCTTAGAGAAGAAGTAACTGCGTAACTTCAGAGACTAGGTCACACAAGGTACTGCAGAATTTCCTTTGCTCACTCTTTCTTGCTCACTCTGGGAGAAGCTAGCTGCATGTCATGAGGACCCTCAAGCAGCCTAGGAGAAAGCCAACATGGTCAGGAACTAAGGTCTCCTGCCAACAGCCAGATAGGAACTGAGACTTCCTGCTAACTGTCACGTGCACGAGCTATTATGAAAGCTGAACTTCTATAGCCACATGCAAGCTTTGACCTGACTACAGCCCCTGCTGACATGCTAAATGAAACCAAAAAAGGAACCCCTAAGGCAGAAATACCCAGCACCTAAGTTATTCCTGAAATTGTGACCCACAGAAACTGTAATATAATAAATATTCATTGCTTAGAAGAAAGAAGGAAAGGAAGGAAGGAAGGAAGGAAGGAAGGAAGGAAGGAAGGAAGGAAGGAAGGAAGGAAGGAAGGAAGGAAGGAAAAAAGGAAAGAAGGAAGGAGGGAAGGAAGGAGAGAATAAAGGAAGGAAAGAAGGAAGGAAGGAAGGAAGGAAAGAAGGAAGGAAGGAAGCAGGGAAGAAGGAGGGAAGAAAGGAGGGAAAGAAGGAAGGAAGGAGGGAAGAAAGGAAGGAAGGAAAGAAGGGAGGAAGGGAGGGAGGAAAGAAGGAAAGGAAAAAGAAAGAAGGAAAGAAAGAAAGAGAGAGAGGGAGGGAGGGAGGAAGGAAAAAAGAGAAAGAAAAAAAATGTACCTTTGAAATTTCCAAATGAGGAAATTATTTGACACGTAGATTTAAGTACACTTAAGTGTTTTAAGGTATAAAAATTTTAGATTCAACAAATTCAATAACAAGATGAGCATATACCATCCTTTCTAGTCAGTATTGGTAGTTTTCTTCTCTGGACCTTCTTAGCACTTTTATAAACCTCTATTATAGCATTAATTGATTATAAAGTAGTTAACTATTAATTTACTCATCTGCTTGCTGTTCCATGCTAGAAGGTTTCTTGAGGAGAGAGATCATGGTCACTTATGTTTCCATCATCAATGCCCAGACGAAGGCCAGGCTCATGAAAGGTAGGTTGAGTGAGTAACACTGTGCTTAGTAGCACAGAGTTGTTTTTTTGTGTTTTTTGTTTGTTTGTTTGTTTGTTTTTTGCAGTACGCAGACCTCTCACTGTTGTGGCCCCTCCCGTTGCGGAGCACAGGCTCTGGACGCGCAGGCTCAGCGGCCATGGCTCACGGGCCCAGCCGCTCCGCGGCATGTGCGATCTTCCTGGACCAGGGCACGAACCCGTGTCCCCTGCATCGGCAGGCGGACTCTCAACCACTGAGCCACCAGGGAAGCCCGAGCACTGAGTTAATGAGGCTAAGGACATGAGTTGCGTCCCTGTGTAGCCAATTAGCTTTGTTCTATTTCTTGGTCCGTGTGGCACCCTTAGTTCACACCGGCTGTCTCATATATATGTGCCAGATCAAACCTTCTAACTGCATACTTCAACGGTGGGGAGTCCGTAAAACAATAATAATATCTAAGGTTTAAAGCCCTTACAAAGTGTTTTTCCATGCATTTTCTCATTTGATACTTATCTTTAAAAACCTGCAAGACATGGTAGTCCTTTTATTGGCCCCATATTCACATGATGAAACAGAGACTCAGAAAGGCTACATGACTTACCTGCTGGCACAGAACTAGTAAGTGATGGAGACTAGATAACAAGTCAGCCATTCAACTCCTATTTTAAGACTGGTTCCAAGGCAAGGAGCTGACAGGTATCCATTTAAACTAACACCATAATAGACGACAAATGTTGTAAGTTGTTGTTGTTGTTGTTTTTAAACAAATAAAGTGAGTGAAATTATTCATGCAGATGATCTTTTAGAATATTTCTGCTTGGATAATTATCATTAGACCTTGGGTAATGATCTGTTTGGTGTGATAGCATCTATACTCTCATTCTGACGTGCTGGTTTTTATTTTCCTTATGTAAAATTAATTGTCAACACTGTACTCAGATGAAGGTATCTTTGAAAGGGTTCTAATTTGCTGAAAAAAACACAGCATATGGGTGAATAGAAAGTTTTCCATTTCCTTACTCCTTTGATTTTAGTTGATTCAGGGAACTATAATTTAGTGATGCAGCACAACATCTAAAAGTTCTGACTCTGGAATCACAGTGCCTGGTTTCTAATCTTAGCCCTAACATGTACTTACCTTTCTGACTTTGGTCAAGTTTCTTAACTTCTCTAAGCTTTAGTTACTTCATCTGTAAAACTATATAAAACTAATCCCTATTCATTCTCTTGCTGATGAATCAAGTGAGATCGTCCTTGTAAAGCAGTTTGGTACATACATGACTTGTAGTCATGATTCAATAAATATTAGCTAGTAATAATTAATACATCATCAAATGTCTTACCAGATATCACTGTCCTCATTTTCTGCTGTTACTAGCCTGCCTTACATTCATCATGGTGAAGTTTTCAAAGAAGTAAATTATTTTAAAATTATAATAAGAATTTTTAAAATAATCACAGTTTTAGGGCTTCCCTGGTGGTGCAGTGATTGAGAGTCTGCCTGCCGATGCAGGGGACACGGGTTCGTGCCCCGGTCCGGGAAGATCCCACATGCCGCGGAGCGGCTGGGCCCGTGAGCCATGGCCGCTGAGCCTGCGCGTCCGGAGCCTGTGCTCCGCAACGGGAGGGGCCACAACAGTGAGAGGCCCGCATACCGCAAAAAAAAAAAAAAAAAAAAAAAAAATCACAGTTTTAGAATAACAAAGGGCCTATTTTTGATTCATAGCTCTGCTGCTTTCTTCCTGTATGGTCTTATACTAGTTTTGTAACCTCCCTGAGCTTCAGTTTCCTGTGTTTGTATGTACTATGTGTTCAGTATATGTATTCCCTTTATCTTTCGCAACTTTTAAAAAATCTGACTTTTCTGGGACTAATGAACCAGGTGGTTAGAATCATAAACTCAGAGAAAGTTAAAATGGAGAGGAACATAGCAGTTAATTAGTACTTTTCCCTTATCATTTTATTAATATATATAAGAACAATAGGTACACTTAACTTTCCCAAGAAAGAATGAATAAATACTGCCTAATAAGCTACATACATATTTCATAGATAAGTACAAGATGTCACACTACCTTTTCTATTCTTTATTGATTTCCATATGCAAATTTTAACTTGGTTTGACAAAAATAAAAAATATCATTTTAATGGTTTATATTTGCTTGCTAAACATTTTATGCCCACTAGAAATTTTTACATGCTTGATAATAAAGTTCATATATAAATTGAGCTATCTTGTTCAATATTACAGGGAACAAATGTCTCAGATAAAATATTTATGTATATAGTGATAAATAAATGATTCTTGGGTTTTCTTTTCTTATCTTTCCCTCTCGTGCAAAGGTTAAGGAGTACAATTTTAAATCATATTACTTGCCAGTATTTCAGGAGTTATTCAACATATGCTGATGACTCCAAGGACAGTGGAAACGACCTCAATAGAAGCTTCATATGACTGGATTAGAATCATTACCAACAAAAAACTGCATAGATTCAAAATTTGTGAAGATATATCCTTTTTCTAACCAAATTTGGTACACCATATTTGGTATTAAAGAGATTTTATTTGCCCAGTTTCTGGTTATAAGCAATGGTTCATAGCTTACATTAAAAGTCCTTTCCACCTAGCTTAAACAACTGTGTACGACATATACAAACCATGAGTCAGTACAAGAACATATTTCTTTGAAATAGTCTAAAATACTTTTATCAAAAATAGATATACTTCAGGGGGCTTCCCTGGTGGCACAGTGGTTGAGAGTCCGCCTGCCAATGCAGGGTACACGGGTTCGTGCCCCGGTCTGGGAAGATCCCACATGCCGCGGAGCGGCTGGGCCAGTGAGCCATGGCCGCTGAGCTTGCGCGACCAGAATCTGTGCTCCGCAACAGAAGAGACCACAACAGTGAGAGGCCCGCGTACCGCAAAAAAAAAAAAAAAAAAAAAAAGATATACTTCAAATATTTTATTTAATATAACTGGACATCATAGCCCTCCTCTTCATGCCATTTCATATTCTGCTCAGTTTCCTTGTTGTTATCTCCAGAGAGCACATTCATATACTCAGAAAATCCTGGAAGGAAAAGAGCAAGAGCAAACCCCTGATTGCTGGTGTGGAGCCAGGGAGAAAGGCTCTCTTATCAGAAGGTCTGACTCTATGTCAACTGTGAACTTCATGAAGTTTGGAATCAGAGCTTTTCACATTCCCTGTCTTTGCCCTTTTTTGTTTCTCTTTCATCATCTCTTTGTTTTACTTTGGCAGTGTTACTGAGAAAAAGGCTCTCTAACCAATGCCATGTTCGAAATTAATAAAGTATATCAGTTGGGAGGAACAAGAAGTTAAGACAATGAACCCACAGGCTTTCAAGAATAATTCTGATGTCATAGCACTTAAGTACAATTGGTAATTTAGTGTTTCGGACACCTGTAAAATGAGGGGAAATAAAGAGCAGCTACCCATTTGTGTGTTTGTTGTGAGAGTTAAATGCACAAAAAACGTAAAAATCTTGATAGTATATCAGGCGTTGTTGTTACAAATATAATCATTGTCTTTCTTATGGGTTCTGGAGTAGGAGAAGTTACACCTCTGGAAGTGGTAGGAGGAAGCAATACCTTGTAGTATCAGACAAGGATTAGATGGGAGATAATAACATTCTTTCTCACGTAGATGGATTTTTTCCAGTTTCCAAATATATACCCTGAGAAAAGGGTATTTTTAAAGAACACCAGAAAGAACTTCTGCTAAAAATGTCACCCTATTACAATACCTGAAATTCCAGCAGCTAGTGGAGAATTTTTTAGATTGATAAGTGATCTTATATTAAGTTAAAAATAGTGTTACCTGCAAATACTTTCTCCCATTTTTTTTAACATCTTTATTGGAGAATCATTGCTTTATAATGTTTTGTTAGTTTCTGCTGTATGACAAACTGAATCAGCCATAGGTATACATACATCATCATATCGCCTCCCTCTTACATCTCCCTCCCATCCCCCCTATCCCACCCCTCTAGGCGGACACAAAGCACCGAGCTGATCTCCCTGTGCTATGCAACTGCTCCCCACTAGCTATCTATTTTACATTTGGTAGTGTATAAATGTCAGAGTAACTCTCTTACTTCATAATGCAACTCTCTCACTTCGTCCCAGGTTACGCTTCCCCATCCCAGGGTCCTCAAGTTGATTCTCTACATATGTGTCTTTATTCGTGTCCTGCCCCTAAGTTCTTCAGAACCTTTTTTTAAAATTCCATATATATGTGTTAGCATACAGTATTTGTTTTTCTCTTTCTGACTTACTTCATTCTGTACAACAGACTCTAGGTCCATCCACCTCACTACAAAAATTTCAATTTTATTTCTTTTTATGGCTGAGTAATATTCCATTGTATATATGTGCCACATCTTCTTTATCCATTCATCTGTCGATGGACACTTAGGTTGCTTCCATATCCCAGCTATAGTAAATAGAGCTGCAATGAACATTGTGGTACATGACACTTTTTGAATTATGGTTTTCTCAGGGTATATGCCCAATAGTGGGATAGCTGGTAGTTCTACTTTTAGCTTTTTAAGGAACCTCCATACTGTTCTCCAGAGTGGCTGTATCAATTTACATTCCCACCAACAGTGCAAGAGAGTTCCCTTTTCTACACACCCTCTCCAGCATTTATTGTTTGTAGATTTTTTGATCCTGGCCATTCTTACTGGTGTGAAATGATATCTCATAGTTTTGATTAGCATTTCTCTAATGATTAGTGATGTTGAGCACTCTTTCATGTGTTTGTTGGCAATCTGTATATGTTCTTTGGAGAAATGTTTGTTTAGGTCTTCTGCCCATTTTTGGATTGGGTTGTTTGTTTTTTGGATATTGAGCTGCATGAGCTGCTTGTAAATTTTGGAGATTAATCCTTTGTCAGTTGCTTCATTTGCAAATATTTTCTCCCATTCTGAGGGTTGTCTTTTCGGCTTGTTTATGGTTTCCTTTGCTGTGCAAAAGCTTTGAAGTTTCATTAGGTCCCATTTGTTTATTTTTGTTTTTATTTCCATTTCTCTAGGAGGTGGGTCAAAAAGGATCTTGCTGTGATTTATGTCAAAGAGTGTTCTGCGTATGTTTTCCTCTAAGAGTTTTATAGTGTCTGGCCTTACATTTAGGTCTTTAATCCACTTTGAGTTGATTTTTGTGTATGGTGTAAGGGAGTGTTCTAATTTCATTCTTTTACATGTAGCTGTCCAGTTTTCCCAGCACCACTTATAGAAGAGGCTGTCTTTTCTCCACTGTATATCCTTCCCTCTTTTATCAAAGATAAGGTGACCATATGTGTGTGGGTTTATCTCTGGGCTTTCTATCCTGTTCCATTGATCTATATTTCTGTTTTTGTGCCAGTACCATACTGTCTTGATTACTGTAGCTTTGTAGTATAGTCTGAAGTCAGGGAGGCTGATTTTCCAGCTCCGTTTTTCTTTCTCAAGATTGCTTTGGCTATTCGGGTCTTCTGTGTTTCCATAGAAATTGTGAAATTTTTTGTTGTAGTTCTGAGAAAAATGCCATTGGTAGATTGATAGGGATTGCATTGAATCTGTAGATTGCTTTGGGTAGTAGAGTCATTTTCACAATGTTGATTCTTCCAATCCAAGAACATGGTATATCTCTCCAGCTGTCTGTATAATCTTTAATTTCTTTCATCAGTGTCCTATAGTTTTCTGCATATAGGACTTTTTTCTCCTTAGGTAGGTTTATTCCTAGATATTTCATTATTTTTGTTGCAATGGTAAATAGGAGTGTTTCCTTAATTTCTCTTTCAAATTTTTCATCATTACTGTATAGGAATGCAAGAGATTTCTGTGCATTAATTTTGTATCCTGCTACTTTACCAAATTCATTGATTAGCTCTAGTAGTTTCCTGGTAGCATCTTTAGGAGTCTCTATGGATAGTATCATGTCCTCTGCAAACAGTGACAGTTATACTACTTCTTTTCCAATTTGGATTCCATTAATTTTTTTTCTTCTATGATTGCCATGGCTAAAACTTCCAAAACTATACTGAATAACAGTAGTGAGAGTGGGCAACCTTGTTTTGTTCCTGATCTTAGTGGAAATGGTTTCTGTTTCTCACCATTGAAAACAATGTTGGCTTTGTGTTTCTCATACATGGCCTTTATTATGTTGAGCTAAGTTCCGTCTATGCCTACTTTCTGGAAGGGTTTTATCATAAATGGGTGTTGAATTGTGTTGAAAACTTTTTCTGCATCTACTGAGAAGAAGTTTTTATCCTTCAATTTGTTAATGTGGTGTATCACATTGATTGATTTGCATACATTGAAGAATCCTTGCATTCCTGGGGTAAACCGCACTTGATCATGGTGTATGATCCTTTTAATGTGCTCTTGGATTCTGTTTGCTAGTATTTTGTTGAAGACTTTTGCCTCTGTCTTCATCAGTGATGTGTGACATCACTGTGATGTCAAAGTGACATCTTTTTCTGGTTTTTTTTTTTTTATTTTTTTTGCTGTATGCGGGCCTCTCACTGCTGTGGCCTCTCCCGTTGCGGAGCACAGGCTCCGGACGCGCAGGCCCAGCGGCCATGGCTCACGGGCTTAGTTGCTCCGCGGCATGTGGGATCTTCCCGGACCAGGGCACGAACCCGTGACCCCTGCATCGGCAGGTGGATTCTCAACCACTGCGCCAGCAGGGAAGCCCTCTTTTTCTGGTTTTGGTATCAGGGTGATGGTGGCCTCATAGAATGAGTTTGGGAATGTTCCTCCCTCTGCTATATTTTGGAAGAATTTGAGAAGGATAGGTGTTAGCTCTTCTCTAAGTGTTTTATAGAATTCGCCTGTGAAGCCATCTGGTGCTGGGCTTTTGTTTGTTCGAAGATTTTTAATCACAGTTTAAATTTCAGTGCTTGTGATTGATGTTTATATTTTCTATTTCTTCCTGGTTCAGTCTCAGAAAGTTGTGCTTTTCAAAAATTTGTCCATTTATTCCAGGTTTTTCATTTCATTGGCATATTGTCGCTTGTAGTAACCTCTCACGAGCCTCTGTATTTCTGAAGTGTCAGTTGTTATTTCTCCTTTTTCATTTCTAATTCTATTGATTTGAGTCTTCTCCCTTTTTTCCTTGTAGAGTCTGGCTAATGGTTTATCAATTTTGTTTATCTTCTCAAAGAACCAGCTTTTACTTTTATTGATCTTTGCTATTGTTTCCTTCATTTCTTTTTCATTTATTTGTGTTCTGATCTTTATGATTTCTTTCCTTTTGCTAACTTTGGGGTTTTTTTGTTCTTCTTTCTCTAATTGCTTTATGTGTAAGGTTAGGTTGTTTATTTGAAATGTTTCTTGTTTCTTGAGGTAGGATTGTATTGCTATAAACTTCCCTCTTAGAACTGCCTTTGCTGCATCCCATAGGTTTTGGGTTGTCGTGTTTTCATTGTCCTTTGTTTCTAGGTATTTTTTAATTTCCTCTTGATTTTTTCAGTGATTTCTTGGTTATTAAGTACTGTATTGTTTAGCCTCCATGTGTTTGTATTTTTTACAGATATTTTTCCTGTAATTGATATCTAGTCTCATAGCATTGTGGTCAAAAAAGCTACTTGATACAATTTCAATTTTTTAAAATTTACCAAGGCTTTTTTTGTGACCCAAGATATGATCTATCCTGGAGAATGTTCCATTAGCACTTGAGAAGAAAGTGTATTCTGGTTTTTTTGGATGGAATGTCCTATAAATGTCAATTAAGTCCATCTTGTTTAATGTATCATTTAAAGCTTGTGTTTCCTTATTTATTTTACATTTTGGATGATCTGTCCATTGGTGAAAGTGGGGTGTTAAAGTCCCCTGCTATTATTGTGTTACTGTCGACTTCCTCTTTTATGACTGTTACATTTGCCTAATGTATTGAATTGCTCCTATGTTGGGTGCATAAATATTTACAATTGTTATATCTTCTTCTTGGATTGATCCCTTGATCATTATGTAGTGTTCTTCTTTGTCTCTTATAAGAGTCTTTATTTTAAAGTCTAGCTTGTCTGATATGAGAATTGCTACTCCAGCTTTCTTCTGATTTCCATTTGCATGGGATATCTTTTTCCATCCCCTCACTTTCAGTCTGTATGTGTCGCTAGGTCTGAAGTGGGTCTCTTGTAGACAGCATATATATGGGTCTTCTTTTTGTAACCATTTAGCCAGTCTGTGTCTGTTTGCTGGAGCGTTTAATCCATTCACATTTAAGGTAGTTTAAGGTAATTTAAGGTAATTATTTAAGGTAATTATTGATGTGTATGATCCTATTACCATTTTCTTAATTGTTTTGGGGTTTTTTTTGTAGGTCTTTTCCTTCTCTTGTGTTTCCTGCCTAGAGAAGTTCCTTTAGTATTTGTTGTAAAGATGGTTTGGTGGTGCTCAATTCTCTAAACTTTTGCTTGTCGGTAAAGGTTTTAAGTTCTCCATCAAATCTGAATGAGATCCTTGCTGGGTACAGTAATCTTGGTTGTAGGTTTTTCCTTTTCATCACTTTAAATATGTCCTGCCACACTCTTCTGGCTTGCAGAGCTTCTCTGAAAGATCAGCTGTTACCCTTATAGGAATTCTTTTGTATGTTATTTGTTGCTTTCCCTTGCTACTTATAATATTTTTTCTTTGTATTTAATTTTTGATAGTTTGATTAATATGTGTCTTGGCGTGTTTCTACTTGGATTTATCCTGTATGGGACTGTCTGTGCTTCCTGGACTTGGTTGACTATTTCCTTTCCCTTATTAGGGAAGTTTTCAACTATAATCTTTTCAAATATTTTCTCAGTCCCTTTCTTTTTCTCTTCTTCTTCTGGGACCTCTATAATTCAAATGTTGGTGCGTTTAATGTTGTCCCAGAGGTCTCTGAGACTGCCCTCAATTCTTTTCATTCTTGTTTCTTTATTCTGCCCAGTGGTAGTTATTTCCACTATTTTATCTTCCAGGTCACTTATCCGTTCTTCTGCTTCAGTTATTCTTCTATTGACTCCTTTTAGAGAATTTTTAATTTCATTTATTGTGTTGTTCATCATTGTTTGTTTGCTCTTTAGTTCTTCTAGGTCCTTGTTAAACGTTCCTTGTATTTTCTCCAGTCTATTTTCAAGATTTTGGATCATCTTTCCTATCATTACTCTGAATTCTTTTTTAGGTATACTGCCTATTTCCTCTTCATTTGTTTGGTCCAGTGGGTTTTTACCTTGCTCCTTCATCTGCTGTGTATTTCTCTGTCTTCTCATTTTGCTTAGCTTACTGTGTTTGGGGTCTCCATTTCGCAGGCTGCAGGTTTGCATTTCGCCTTTTTTTTTGGTGTCTGCCCCCAGTAGCTAAGGTTGGTTCAGTGGGGTGTGTGGGCTTCCTGGTGGAGGGGACTAGTGCCTGTGTTCTGGTGGATGAGGCTGGATCTTGTATTTCTGGTGGGCAGGACCACATCCGATGGTTTGTTTTGGGGTGTCTGTGAACTTATTATGATTTTAGGCAGCATCTCTTCTAGTGGGTGGTGATGTTTTCTTGTCTTGCTAGTTGTTTGGCATGGGGTATCCAGCACTGGATCTTGCTGGTCGTTGAGTGGAACTGGGGTTTAGCATTGAGACAGACATCTCTGGGAGATCTGGGAGAGCTCTCACCAATTGATATTACATGGGGCCAGGAGGTCTCTGGTGGACCAATATCCTGAACTTGGCTCTCCCACCTCAGAGGCTCAGGCCTGACAACTGGCCAGATCACCAATACCCTGTCAGCCACACAGCTCAGAAGAAAAGGGAGAAAAAAAAGAAACAAAGTTGTTAAATTAAAAAAATTAAAATATTATTAAAATTAAAAAAATTAAAAAGTGAAAAACAAGGGCTTCCCTGGTGGCGCAGTGGTTGGGAGTCCGCCTGCCGATGCAGGAGACACGGGTTCGTGCCCTGGTCCGGGAAGATCCCACATGCCGCGGAGCAACTGAGCCCGTGAGCCATGGCCGCTGGGCCTGCGCGTCCGGAGCCTGTGCTCCACAACGGGAGAGGCCACAACAGTGAGAGGCCCGCATACCGCAAAAAAAAAAAAAAAAGATTTAAAAAAAAAAAGTGAAAAGCAAAAAAGGAAAGGAGAGAGCAACCAAACCAATAAACAAATTCACCAATGACAACAAGTGCTAAAAAGTATACTAAAGAAAAAAAAAAAACAAAAACGGACAGAGAGAATCCTAGGACACATGGTAAAAGCAAACCTATACAGACAATATCACACAAAGAGGCATATACATACACACTCACAAAAAAGTTAAACATATATATATATATGAAGGAAGAGAGCAACCAAATCAATAAACAAATCTACCAGTGATAATAAGCTCTAAATGCTAAACTAAGATAAACATAAAACCAGAAACAAATTATATGCAGAAAGCAAACCCCAAGTCTACAGTTGCTCCCACAGTCCATTGCCTCAATTTGGGGATGATTCATTGTCTATTCAGGTATTCCACAGATGCAGGGTACATCAAGTTGATTGTGGAGATTTAATCTGCTGTTCCTGAGGCTGCTGGGAGAGATTTCCCTTTCTCTTCTTTGTTTGCACAGCTCCCAGGGTTCAGCTTTGGATTTGACCCCACCTCTGCATGTAGGTCACACTCTGGCGTCTGTTCCCCTCCCAGACAGGATGGGGTTAAAGTAGCCACTGATTAGGTGGCTCTGGCTCACTCAGGCTGGGGGGAAGGAGGGGTATGGAATGAGGGGCGAGCCTGCGGCAGCAGAGACCAGCATAACATTGCACCAGCCTGAGGCTCACCATGTGTTCTCCCGGTGAAGTTGTCCCTGGGTCACATGGCCCTGGCAGTGGTGGGCTGCACAGGCTCCCAGGAGGGGAGGTGTGGATAGTGACCTGTGCTTGCACACAGGATTCTTGGTGGCTGCAGCAGCAGCATTAGCGTCTCATGCCCGTCTCTGGTGTCCATGCTGATAGCTTCGGCTCACGCCCATCTCTGGATCTCATTTAGGCAGTGCTCTGAAGCCCCTCTCCTCACACACCCCAGAACAATGGTCTCTTGCCTCTTAGGCAGTTCCAGACTTTTTCCCAGACTCCCTCCTGGCTAACTGTGGCACACTAGCCCCCTTCAGGCTGTGTTCATGCAGCCAACCCCAGTCCTCTCTCTGCAATCTGACCTCTGAAGCTGGAGCCTCAGCTCCTAGCCCCCACACACCCTGGCAAGTGAGCAGACAAGCCTCTCAGCCTGGTGAGTGCTGGTCAGCACCGATCCTCTGTGCAGGAATCTCTCTGCTTTGCCCTCTGCACCCCTGTTGCTTTACACCGCTGTTGCTGTGCTCTCCTCAGTGTCTCTGAAGCTTCCCCTCACCCACCTCCCATCTCCACTAATGAAGGGACTGCCTAGTGTGTGGGAACATTTCCTCCTTCACAGCTCCCTCCCAGAGGTGCAGGTCCCATCCCTATTCTTTTGTCTCTGTTCTTTCTTTTTTTCTTTTGCCCTACACAGGTACGTGGGGAGTTTCTTGCCTTTCGGGAAGTCTGAGGTCTTCTACCAGTGTTCAGTAGCTGTTCTGTAGCGGTTGTTCCACATGTAGATGTATTTTTGTTGTATTTGTGGGGAGGAAGGTGATCTCCACATCTTACTCCTCTGCCATCTTGAAGGTCCACTCTCCCATTTTGTATGTTGACTTTTCACTCTGTTGACTGTTTCCTTTGATATGCAGAAGATTTTTAAGTTTGATTTAGTCTCACTGTCTATTTTTGGTCTTGTTGACTGTGCTTATACTGTCATATCCAAGAAATCACTGACAAATTCAAAGTCTTGAAGCTTTCCCCTATATTTTCTTCTAGAATTTATATAATTTTAGTTTTCATGTTTAGGTCTTTAATCAATTTTGAGTTAAAATTTTTATAAAGTGTAAGGTTAGGTCCAGCTTCATTCTCTTGCATGTGGATATCTAGTTTACCCAAACCCATTTGTTGAAGAGACTATAGTTTCTCCATTGTGTGGTTTTGGCATTGTTGTCAAAGATTATTAGACTGTATATGCAAGAATTTATTTCTCGGCTCTCTTCTATTCCATCAGCCTGTATGTCTTTCTCTGATAAGGGTTTAATAGCCAGAATATACAAAGAACTCCTACAACTCAGCAACAACAAAAATTAATCCAATTAAAAAATGAGCATTTCTCCAGAGAAGGTATACAAATGGCCAACAAACATATGAAAATATGCTCAACCACTAATTATTAGAGAAAGTCAAAATAAAACCACAATGAGATAGCACTTCACACCCATTAGGATGGACACAATCAAAAAAACAAAACAAAACACCCCATAGTGTTTATGAGGATGTGGAGAAATTATAACTCTTGTGCACTGTTGATGGGAAAATAAAATGGTATAGCTGCTATGAAAAACAGTATGGAGGTTCCTCAGAAAATTAAAATTATCATGTAATCCAGCAATTCCACTTCTGGGTATATAGCCAAAATAGTTGAAAGTAGGATATCAAAGAGATATACACACATCTATGTTCATTGAAGCATTATTTCAATAGCTAAGAGGTGGAAGTAACCCAAATTTCCATCAATGGATAAATGGATAAAGAAAATGTAGTACAGTTGATCCTTAAAAAATGTGGGGATTGGGCTTCCCTGGTGGCACAGTGGCTGAGAGTCCCCCTGCCAATACAGGGGACATGGGTTCATGCCCCAGTCTGGGAAGATCCCACATGCCATGGAGCGGCTGGGCCGGTGAGCCATGGTCCCTGAGCCTGCGCGTCCAGAGCCTGTGCTCCACAACGGGAGAGGCCACAGCAGTGAGAGGCCCGCATACCGCAAAAAAAAAAAAAAAAAGTGGGGATTAAGGGCACCAACCCCCAGCAGTCAAAGATCCTCATACAACTTTACAGTCTCCTGGGTGTATCCGGAGTTCTGCATTCTCAGGTTAAACTAACTGAGGATCGTGTAGTATTGTAGTAAATATTTACTGAAAAATATTCATTTATGAGTGGACTCACAAAATTGATGTCCAAGGGTTGACTGTATACACATACAACAGAATATCATTCAATCTTAAAAAGGAAGGAAATCCTGTCACTTACTACAATATGGATGAACCTGGAGGACATTATGCTAAGTGAAATAAGCCAGTCTCAAAAAGACAAATACTGTATGATTCCACTTGTATGAGGCATCTAAAGTAGTCAAACCTACAGAAACAGAAAGTAGAATGGTGGTTACCAGGGACAGGGGAAGGAGAAATAGAGAGTTGGTGTTTAATGGGTATAGAGTTTCAGTTTTGCAAGATACAATGTTCTAAAGATCTGTTGCACTAGGATATGCAGTCTTAGCACTACTGAATGGTATGCCTAAAAATGTTTAACATTATAAATTTTACGTTATGTGTTATTAACCAAAATTTTTAAGTACTGCTATTTGAAGGGAGTATTATGTTAAACTGCATATTAACATATAAAAATAGTTTATCAAGTTCCTCCTGGAGATGGAGGATAGAATGTTGGAACTGCCTCCATCTTGAGCTCCTAAGAGCATGACCAGGGGTTGCCCTGAGGTGCTTCATATTTCTCAAGTGCTCTCCCTTCCATGCTTTTGTCTTTTATAGGCTTAGTTCCAGTGATCAACTATCCTGCTCTGACTCTTCTTCATTTCTTCTTGATCAATTAGCAATCATTGTCCCTTGGCTTCAATATAATTCATGGGTCTGAGATCTCTGGCCCTCCAAAGATTCTGGTTGGTAAACTCTTTCCCTGTAGAACAGAGGTGGCAAACACAAATAATTCCAATGGTCAGGAAGGTCATGCTGATGGTTTACATTATTTGAGTGTGATAAAATTCAGAGAAATGGGGACTGTAAGAAACTGCAGTGTACAAGCCCTATAAAAGGGACAATGAGGGGCACACAGGACAATAAGATCTGCTTGTTCTTTTAAATAGGCCAGAAATCTGGAACTTTATATAAAAACTTTCAATTTTAAACAGTTCCCAAGCAGAAACGAAATAAAACAAAAGAGAACTGTGGGTTCTTTGTAGTTTATTGGCCATCAGCTTCTGATAATTGCTATAAAACTTAAAGAGATAAGAAATGTGGATATTCTCCCAATCTCAAATTACATACAAAAAGAGGACCGATTCCTCTTTTCTCATGGAGAGACTCAGATATGAGACCTTCTGAAACGTTATGAAACCCTAGGACTTAGGCTCTTTCCTTAGCCCAACATCCTTCTTGGTGCTTCTTCTCCTTGGTATCAGTGGCTTCCACAGGCTATTGTTAGTTGATAGGCTTTGATTCCAAAAGCTCCTTCCATAGAGTTTCAGTGATTTTACACACCCTCTTGCCTTTGTTAGTCATTGTCCCAGGTGTATCTGCTTCCCCAACCATCTTCCCTGGATTCTTCCTCATCTGAGAAGTGTTTGATATCTTTCGTGTTTCCACTGTTCTTACTGGTGTCATACTCTCACTGATAGAAGGCTTCCAAAGTCAAGAGTCCCTGCCAAATTCACTAAAGGCAACTGTGAGCTGAACTTTTAAAATTACTTAGGAACCAGATCTCACAGAAACAATCAAGAACCCAGTGAGGTTGCCTAGAGAAATAAGTGTCTAGAATGCAGCATAATTCAGTCTCTTATGTCCTCTCTAAATTATCCTCTGGTATGCCATGAGTTGGGCCACATTCCCCTCTGGCCCAGAGTACAAGAACATTTTTCCTCTTAGTATCCAGATGAAAGTCCCCAAAGCCATGAGGACAATCCCATTTTACCACGAGAAACATTCCCATGTGCACAGGGTGCATAAACTAATCAAAATCCAGATATAATTATCGATTCTCAGTAGTTTTTCCAAATTAAATATGCAAAATATTTTGAGATATAGAAGCCATAGGAAAATAAATGAAGCCACCTATTTAAGAACAAAGACTTTATAGGGCCTACAGATTGATTTTCTTGAAACAACCCATCACAATTGATACTGTTCCATATTATCACTGTCTCCATGAAACCACTAAAGCAATCTCAACATATTGGCTTGTGTCAAATATAGTTTATGGTCAAGAAAAGCAAATACTTCATTAAAGCAAAATAATTTAATGTAATTTATTCTTCTCCTTCCTTCCTGTCTCCACCTTAATCTGCATGATGAGCTCCCCTTTAAGTTTAATTCAAGGGAACACCATTTAAATTTAGACAGAGTAACTAGGATAGCAAAACCAAAAACTCACAGACATAAACAAAAATAGTTGACAAGATGTCCTCATTCTAAAATATAAATGGCTATAAGACCCTCCTGGTATCATCTTGTGTATGGAAAGAAAAACAAAGAAGCCACAAGGAATGTGAAAAACTTGAGAACAGGAGAACCGCAAAATAAACAAAGGCATTCAGGTGAAAGCACAGCAGGTAATTTGACAACAGCAGCTGCATACTTCAACTCAGGATGAATTTTTAAAAATATGTTCTTGAAAACCAATTTTGTGAAAAAGTGAAGAATGGAAAAGGAACACATTCAAACCCCATACACAATGTGTATATGAAAAAGAATAATATCCCTCCAGAAATTAAAACAAGACATAAGGACAAGCCCACATAACAGATTTTAAAAAGAGGTAAACTAATATTTAAAAAAAACTAAAATAAATTTAAGAAAGTGATAAAAGATATGAAAGAATAATATAAATTAAAATTAGGAAAATCACAGTACACTTATAAAACTCAGAAAAGAATTAGAACTATATTTTCTCAAATTATTTCTTAAAAGTAAAAGCAAATTTCAAAAATGAATAAAACAGACTTTAGATATATTTCTCTTGAGAAATGTAAGTAAAAGGAATAAATTTTTAAATAAAAATTATGGAAAATAGTAAAAAGAATTCAAGGTAAAATGGCAGCTATAAAAATTAGGCAAAGAAAATTGAACAGAGATATAATAGGATGACCTGAAGAAGAAAAAAAAATAGTAAAATCCTTAAGGAAAGTTTCCTGAAATTTAAAATAAACAAAAAAATGAAATCTGTTGTTATGAGAGATCATACTGCCTGCCTGGGAAAATGAAACCATAAAGATCAATACCAGCACATATTCTAGCAAATTATTTGGATATTCAGACAAAAAGACCAAGTTATTTATATGGGAAAAAGTCAGATTGTTTTCAGACTTTTTGACAACATTTTATACCAAACCAGCAATGGAGTAACAAAATTTAAATAACTCAGGAAGGAAAATATGAGCCATAAATTGGACATCTAGACAAATTGAGTTTCAAGGATAAAATATACAAACGGTTTTAAACATAAAAAATTCAAGGAATATTATTCCTGTGATTTCTTCCAGACAAATATACTGTAAAAAGAGTTTCAGATAACCAAAGTAAGTGGGTGCATTTTGGCATAGAAAAATTGGTGGCAATTTGTATGGAAACACAAAAGACCCCAAATAGCCAAAGCAATCTTGAGAAAGAAAAATGGAGCGGGCGGAATCAGGTTCCCTGACTTCGGACTATACTACAAAGCTACAGTAATGAAGACAGTATGGTACTGGCACAGAAACAGAAATATACATCAATGGAACAGGACAGAAATCCCAGAGATAAACCCATGCACCTATGGTCACCTTATTTTTGGTAAAGGAGGCAAGAATATACAATGGAGAAAAGACAGCCTCTTCAATAAGTGGTGCTGGGAAAACTGAACAGCTACATGTAAAAGAATGAAATTAGAACACTCCCTAACACCATACACAAAGATCAACTCAAGGGGTTCCCTGGTGGTGCAGTGGTTGAGAGTCCACCTGCTGATGCAGTGGACATGGGTTCGTGCCCCGGTCCAGGAATATCCCATCCCACGGAGCGGCTGGGCCCGTGAGCCATGGCCGCTGAGCCTGTGTGTCTGGAGTCTGTGCTCCGCAATGGGAGAGGCCACAACAGTGAGAGGCCCACATACAGAAAAAAAAAAAAAAAAAAAAGATCAACTCAAAATGGATTAAAGACCTAAATGTAAGGCCAGACACTATAAAACTCTTAGAGGAAAACACAGGCAGAACATTCTATGACATAAATCACAGCAAGATCCTTTTTGACCTACCTCCTAGAGAAATGAAAATAAAAACAAAAATAAACAAATGGGACCTAATGAAACCATAAACAAGATGAAAAGACGACCCTCAGAATGGGAGAAAATATTTGCAAATGAAGCAACTGATAAAGGATTAATCTCCAAAATTTACAAGCAGCTCATGCAGCTCAATATCCAAAAAAACAAACAACCCAATCCAAAAATGGGCAGAAGACCTAAATAGACATTTCTTCAAAGAACATATACAGATTGCCAACAAACACATGAAAGAAGGCCCAACATCACTAATCATTTGAGAAATGCAAATCAAAACTACAAGGAGATATCACCTCACACCAGTCAGAATGGCCATCATAAAAAATTTACAAACAATAAATGCTGGAGAGGGTGTGGAGAAAAGGGAACCCTCTTGCACTGTTGGTGGGAATGTAAATTGATACAGCCACTATGGAGAACAGTATGGAGGTTCCTTAAAAAACTAAAAATGAACTACCATATGACCCAGCAATCCCACTACTGGACATATACCCGGAGAAAACCATAATTCAAAAAGTGTCATGTACCACAATGTTCATTGCAGCTCTGTTTACAATAGCCAGGACATGGAAGCAACCTAAGTGTCCATCAACAGATGAATGGATAAAGAAGATGTGGCATATATATACAATGGAATATTACTTAGCCATAAAAAGAAACAAAATTGAGTTGTTTGTTGTGAGGTGGATGGACCTAGAGTCTGTCATACAGAGTGAAGTAAGTCAGAAAGAGAAAATTAAATGCCGTATGCTAACACATATATACGGAATCTAAGAAAAAAAAAAATGGTTCTGAAGAACCTAGAGGCAGGACAGGAATAAAGATGCAGATGTAGAGAATGGATTTGAGGACACAGGGAGGGGGAAGGGTAAGCTGGGATGAAGTGAGAGAGTGGCATGGACATATATACACCACCAAATGTAAAGTAGATAGCTAGTAGGAAGCAGCTGCATAACACAGGATGATTAGCTAAGTGCTTTGTGACCACCTAGAGGGGTGGGATAGGGAGGGTGGGAGGGAGACTTAAGAGGGAGGAGATATGGGGATATATGTATAGGTATAGCTGATTCACTTCGTTATAAAGCAGAAACTAACACACCATTGTTAAGCAATTATACTCCAATAAAGATGTTAAAAAAAAGAAAAACTGGTGGCATTGAGCTTCAAAAAAGAGAGACAATTGGATAGCATGTGCCTTCTTATGAATAAGTATATACAACCACCTATGAAATAGTCCTACCAAAGAAGATTGAACCTGCGTCTAATAGAGCCATTGGATTTAACTACTGATTTTTAGGAAATATAAATTTTAGATTGTGTTACCTTATGCCAGAGAGATCTGATCAACAAAATCCAGGATGTGGGAAATCTATAAAACAAGTAACCTTAATATATTTTTCAACAACTAAATTTCAGAAAATAAGAAAATTTCAGAAAAATAAGAAGAAAATAAGAGAACCTATAGATTAAAGTGCACTTAAAAGATATAACAAATAAATTCAATGTTTAGGTATTATTTGTATTCCGATTAAAAAGAAGGGAAAGATGGGCCTCCCTGGTGGCACAGTGGTTGAGAGTCAGCCTGCCGATTCAGGGGACACGGGTTCGTGCCCCGGTCCGGGAAGATCCCACATGCTGCGGAGCGGCTGGGCCCGTGAGCCATGGCCGCTGAGCCTGCGCGTCCGGAGCCTGTGCTCCGCAACGGGAGAGGCCACAACAGTGAGAGGCCCGCGTACCGGGAAAGAAAAAAAAAAGGAAAGAGGAAGAGGAGAGGGGAAAGAAAATCTTTGTGAAATAACTGGAAATTTAAACATTCAAATGGATATTCAGTGATATTAGAGAATCATTGCTAATTTCTGAAGCAATGGTATGAAAGATTGTGTTACAAAGAGTTAAAATACTTTTAAAATGTATACTGAAATATTTAAGGATGAAATAACATCTGAGATTTGCTTCAAATTAGACAGGCTGAGAAGGGGTGGATAGGGGTAGAGCTGAAAGATCAGTCATTGGTTGAGTCATTGAAGCCAGTTGACAGGCACATAGGAGTTCATTATAATAATCTGCTTATATTGTATGTTTAATATTTTATATAATAAAATACAATTCAAGTCATCTTATGCCTAGTGATCACATTGTAAAAGAACCAGTTTATTTGGGGCTGTATGGCCTGTGGAGTATAATGAACGAAATATTTCTATACCTTCATGAATAAAAATTATTTGGGCTTTATTAGCATCAGAGAGAAAACATAAGGTCATTAGCCTCATTTTCTTGCACAACTGCATTTTCTTGCTTAAAAGACATGCATCTGGGGGCAGAACATAGCCAAAACTATCCCAAACTTTAGACCATAAATCATTTTTTTTTCCCTAAACAGGAATTTATTTGTTAAAGATATTGAACTTCAACAACATAACATCACAGATTTCTGATGAAACTTGTCATTAAAATATCAAATTATGTTAATCACATTTCGGTACAGCAGGGGTGATTTGAACAGTTTAAAATTGCAGCAATGAGTACCAGTATGTTAATGAGAATTGCAAGTTATGATGATTAGAATTGCCTTTAGGGTGACCATGAAGGTATAAACCATTTTAAAATGCTATGAGACTTGAGTTTAGACGGTCCTGATGCGATATTTAACAAGCTTCACAGAGAAAAATCTTAATGACAACTGTGTTATGGCAACAGCACTGTGAATGACAAATGCATCTCCACCATTGGTGGGGTGGGGGGAGTCTTTTCCAGGCTTTGTCTCCACAGGAAGTGCGGAGATCCAGAAATCATCTTAGTTTGTAATGCACGTGTGTGATTGTAGCTGACAACATGGCTTTGAGCTGTGCTAGCATCTTCCCCCCAGTGACACTGGCTCCTGTCAGAGCCTCTGAGGTGCCCAAGGGTTGTAAGTTTGTTTGTTGCTTGTCAACTCTTCATCTGGTGCTGACTCGAGATAAGATGCTATTTCTAAAACACTACTCGGAGTTTTAGCAAAGTGTGGCATTTCATACTTTTAATAATGAAAGTGAAGTCCTGGTTTAATGGGATAGATTTCTGGTTTGCCTAAACACTCAGGCATGTTTTATTAAGTTGTGTATTTAAATACCTCAGAAGAACACCTGAGCATCACCTCAGAATTTATTTTGCCTGATTGAGATGCCTTACATGTCCTCGGAGCATAGAGAAATATGGGATACTCAGTAATTATTTGAAGAAAGAACATTTTTATCTACTTTTCTTAGATACCCAAAGGGAAAACTCTGTACAAATAGCTGTTAAAAATATAGTGTTTGTACTAAATAAAATTCTTAGATGTAAAATACTACTTCCACAGAGAGTTCAGGATTTAGGGATACAGATCGACCCTACCGACTCTTTTCAGCAAGTAGATGCACATCCCTGCAGCATTGTTAATTTGCTTCCAAACCCTTTCTATCAAGCTGTTTGATTTAGTGGTCCCCTGAATACCCAGTTCAGGACAAGGAGGTAGATAGTTTTTCCCCTGAGAATTCTCAAGGCACATTCTACTCCGTAAACATGTTGGTCCTCTCTGATTTTATTTCCTGCAATTGTAACCCATTTTTGCTCCCCCAAGCTCATATCTTTCATCTGTCAAACCTCCAAACTGTAAAAGCGCAATGGGTAAAGACTATTATTGCCTTCCAGAACAGATGAGCCTGCCTGTGATTTGCCAAACTCCAAAAGATATGTTCTTCCCCAAATCCTGCCAGAAAGAACTTGGGTGCTAAAATAGATGCAGAAAATCTCTCTGTCTTGACACAATTGCTTGACTGTAAATTATGTTTCTGGATATAAAACCATCCAGCCTGTTTTATTTCCATTTCCATGTGTAACACTCAATTCCCCTGACCATTTCTTAGTCATTTTAGGTTTGTGAACTGTGAACTTCAGTCATTGGCTCCATATTCCTGTAGATCCACCTTTGCTAACTGAAATACGCATCAGACTTGCTTGAACATCTCATTTGTCTTGCTTGAACATCAGACTCATCCTGTCATAAGACTTCCCAAATCCACTCTTATTAGGGCTTCTTTAATAGGTATTATTACTATTTTTCTGTGTGTGTCTTCTCTTTGCCGGGGTCTGTACTCATTGTGAGTGAAGGATAATATTTACCAGGATTTTACCATGTGGCTTATAGAGTTAAACTCTCTACATATATCATCTCATACAGACATCTCAACAACACAGTTAGGTAGGTACCCTTATCATCCCTATTTCACCAAGGAAGAAACTGAAGCTCAGGGAGGTCACAAAATTTACTTCAGGTCACACAGCTCTTAGGGGTTCAAATTTAGGCAGGTTCCATTTAATTAATAACTTAATGTATTCTGTTATGCCAGCTATTTACCCCCAAACTAGAGCATTTGTTACAACAAAAGTCTTCAGTATAATTTTAGTAAAGTATGAAGACACAGGCTGACGGTCTTTATATAACACAATAATTTAAAATTTGAAAACTTAAAAATAAGGTTTCCTGTAAGGGAGAGTTTGAGTGTGAGCGTTTGCCCCTATGAAAGATAAAGCTAATCTGAGCCTTTCTCGCGGCTGATGTTCGCCCCCTGCTGGCATATTTAATTTGTGTGTCAAAAGCATTCTCTGCAAAGCCAGAACCCTTCTGTAGGGTCATTAAAACATAAACTACCTTCTGTCAGTTTAGAATGAGGACAATAAAAATCAGCCTTCTGACCTTAGTAAGCCAATATGGAAAATCAAGCAATGGAAAGAACTACATGAATAAGCTCTATTACGATTCTTTGCAGGTGGAGATAACCTGCTACCTTTCACTTCTAAGCAGTCTCAATTTTGTCAGGTGCAAAAGACAGCAGAAGAACTCTTACTGGTTATTCCCTTCAGGTGGTTCTGATGAGGGCAGCACAGAAGAAAAGGCTGATATTCTAACCAAGGGAAGAATTAAAGCAGAAGCTCACCTCTGTGCTTCCATTTTATTCCTAAAGAAAAAAAAGACACTAAAAACCTTGGCATTGGTCTTGCCCGGTGGTGCAGTGGTTCGGAGTCTGCCTGCTAATGCAGGGACCACGGGTTCGAGCCCTGGTCTGGGAGGATCCCGCATGCCGCGGAGCGGCTGGGCCCGTGAGCCACAGCTGCTGAGCCTGAGCGTCCGGAGCCTGTGCTCCGCGACAGGAGAGGCCGCGATAGTGAGAGGCCCGCGCACCGCGATGAGGAGTGGCCCCTGCTTGCCGCGGCTGGAGGGAGCCCTCGCACGGAAACGAAGACCCAATACAGCAAAGATAAATAAATAAGTTAAGATATAGGTTATAAAAAAACAAAAAACTTTGGCATTTGCTCCAATCTATTCCTGTCTTCTTTTTAATAATTCGGGATTCTTTTTTGCAGCCAGCAGTTGATAAACACTGCAACACTGAAATGGAACAGTCAGCATCTTGTAAGTTTGTCCGCTTCTTGAGCCAGATGACTGTCACTCAGTTTGCTAAGGTCCCCTTTAGAGCTAAGGGAATTAGACATGTGCTCTGCAAGAAACTGGGGTTGTTCCTGAGTATAACAAACTCACACCTACACAATACACATGTATGAAAATAAAATTTAAAATATTAAATCATGTATTGAAAGAAATCATAAATGTATAAAGAGACAGTGAACATATAAAAATATTAACTTGCTCAAATAGCATCAGTATGCTAAAAGGTCAATACCTAAAAATAATTAGCAAATTAGTAGCTTTCAATCTGTTCTTCCTGTTCTGTTTTTCATGTAATGATCCTTAGATTTGTCTGATTTCCTCATTAAAGTTGTTAGTGTGGAAAGTGATATTCCTTAATCCAGAAAAATGCTCAGCACTGTGAGATGTTAGCCAGATACTAGAGTTTAGACAAAATATAATCAGGGATCTAAGATTACTCCTAAAGCTTGATAATATAAACAGAAGCAAAGAAATAAGGAAAGGCATTAAAAATAAGGAAGAGGAATAGATGAAGAAAGAGTAGCAAACGGGTTTGTAATTTCTATGACTTCTTACTTTCTCCCAAATTCTTGACGCTGTGAGGTTGGTTTGTAGATTCCTCAGGCTGATGCAGCATCCAGAATAAAGTTTATTCTGCTACGGTACATATTTGTATGAGGAGCATTATCTCATATATTTGTGGTAAATAGGACGCTAGTTACAAGGTTTTCAGGAATGTTTGTTATAGCAGTAAACTACCCAAAGATAAAAAGTGTTTTATGCTAGGCACTCACATACATTAACCAATTTAATACTCTCAATAACCTCATTTTTTCTCTATTTTACTATTAGGGAAATGAAGGCTTAATGATGTCACACAGTAATAAAATCAGGATTCAAATGCAGTTTGTAAACCTGCTCTTAACAACTGTGTGCCATTTCTTCGAGGTTCCAGGGATAAAAGCACACCTCTGTCCATTTATTAATTCACCTTCAACATGAAGAAGTTAAGGGCAGTGTTTTTCAGAAAAAATAGCTAGGACTGTAGCAACTCTTTACAAACAGGTCCAGTTTTTAGGAGGTCAGACAATTTGGAGAGGAAGACTGTCAGAGCCCAGTCCTGTGGGAGAGGAAGGACACCACCAAGGCCTCAACGATTCACAGCCAGGACCTGGCAGGAACAGGTATTCCTTCCACAGGGCCACGCTCCATTGTCAGGGATGCCTCAGAGAGATCCAGGGAATTGTTCACTGACCACTGACTGCAACAAAACCCCAGGGATTAAGGACAGGTTGAGGACAAGAGACATGGGGGCCACCAGAAAGTAGGAAGTCACTCAAGAGGTGAATTTTGCTTATCTATATGTTTTAGGCAAAGTAATACATACACAAAGAGAGACTTCTGAACTTTTAAAAATAATTTTGTGATTTATCCATCACAAAGGATAATTTAAAATAGCTACATCATATTCTTTGCCTGTTATACAATATATAAAATTAAGGAATCTCACTTATATGTGGAAAACTAAAAAAAGCTGAATTCATTGAAATAGAGAATACAATGGTGGTTGCCAGGGGATCGGGGTGGGGGAAATAGGGAGATATTGGTCGAAGGGTACAGAGTTTCAGTTGTGTAAGATGAGTAAGTTCTGGAGATACAATGTACAACATGGTAAGTATAGTTAGCAGTGCTGTATTACATACTTGAAAGTTGTTGAGAGAGTAGATCTTAAATGTTATCACCACACACACACACAAAATGGTAATTATGTGAGGGGATGGAGGTGTTAACTAACCTTACTGTGGTAATATTTTTGCAATACATACGTGTATCAAATCATCGTGTCGTATACCTTAAACTTACATATGTCATGTGTCAGTGAGATCTTAATAGAGCTGCAGGTAAAAAGCAGCAAGAGAAAAAAAGCACTAGGCAAGATGTGGGAGTGAGAAGTTGGCTGCAGAGAAGATGAGTGCATATGTGGCAGGTAAGTCAATGGACAAACTTGATTTGATGTTTGTCCATTGAGTTATTAATTAATTAAATTAATTTAAATTAATTAGCATTAATTTAAATGAATACAGCAGAACTGACTATTAAAGTGATAAAACAGGACAAATTATGCCCCACCTAAAAACAATCTACTTCAGGATCTAAATTGTTATGGGTGGTTAGTTACTATTAAACTTGCAAGCTGAGTCATTTCCAGACCACATCCTTTCTTCACTTTGTACTGATACATATTTAGAATAGTCTCAACTGTATTTTCATCACAGTTTATGTGTACATTCCAATGTATAGTTCCTGGGCCTCTTATTTAGAAACTCTTTACTTAAATGGTACACTAATGACCTAACAGGTTTAATTAAACTTTGAACACAACAGAGTACAAAATAATTTTTTAAAGAATAAGGAACACTGGTTTCATTCCTGTGATCCTATGGAAGCCAAGCTACCATTTAGAGAAGAGAGATTCAATGGTGTGGGTTCCATACTTAGAAGCCTACTATAGACTCCTAAACAGTTCTCACTGCAGCCCTCTAAGGTAGTTGTCACTTTATGACACAGATAAAGACAGAGGTTATTATCTGTGTGAAGTGACAATTGCAGCATGGGGATCCCTACCTAGATCTCATTCTATTCAGATGCAAATGGCCCTTTGGTAACTGTGTAGAATTGGTGAAAATGGTATACTACTTAGAGACAGTAAATCACCTCAGAGCCTGCAGTTAGCCAGGGTAAAAGTGTGATCTCAATGGTCTCTGAGTATAAACTATTTTTTTTTTTTTTTTTTTTTTTTTGCGGTATGCGGGCCTCTCACTGTTGTGGCCTCTCCCGCTGCAGAGCACAGGCTCCGGACGCGCAGGCCCAGCGGCCATGGCTCACGGGCTTAGGTGCTCCGCGGCATGTGGGATCTTCCCGGACCAGGGCACGAACCCGTGTCTCCTGCATCGCCAGGCGGATTCTCAACCACTGCGCCACCAGGGAAGCCCCTAAACTATTTTTTTTAATGGGAAAAATAATGCTTATCCAGGGAGTTTTAAATGCTGCCTTCTAACTACTTCATCACATTTATTAAAATGTCCTAATTTTTTCTCTTCTAAAATGTAATCTCTAAAGATTTGCATCTTTGATTTAATTTTATTGCCGTGATACCCATCTCAGATTTTGTAATGAAGTCCATGGAGAAATGTAAATGGAAATTCACTTTAAGAAAAACTTGGCTGTGAGATTTATTCTGATCAACACGGATCATTTGTATCATATTGAGTTTCTACTTTAATATTGCAGCTTGGATCTGTTTTCTGTTGTCAGACTTTAATACACAAAACAGCGCTGTAAAATCTCTCCAGTCCCACTACATACAATTATTTGTCAAACTGGATTAGAAAGCCTTTGTTTGAGCCCTGAAACCCAAAGAGAGCACCTCAGCCTTATACAACTGTGGGGAAGCTTCTAGGTGTGGGTGGAAAATCAATAGTGAGGGTTAACTGAAGAGGCTGCCAGCATGAGGAGGGGCAAGAGTGAGAGAGAAGACAGGAGGGAGGGCAGCAGAAGGAACCCAGGATGGGGATCAAACAGCTTGAGTCTTACCAGAACGTGTCAAAAGACCAGGCAAGCCAAGAACTCTGTTTCCTCATCAATAAGTTGAGGTTTATGCATTAGAGGTGTTCTAATTTCCCTCAGAATATGAGCCCTGTCCCTGAAAGGCAGCCCAAAGCCTTCAAGACCAGGTAAAAAGTCAACAACAGTGAACACAGGCATTCCGACCTTGACAGTGAATGAAACAAGGAGACAAAGAATTTTGTAAATTAGGCAGTCATGCGGAACCATGAGGCTGAATTCATTTGAAATTTAGAGTTAGCTTTTCTTTTAATTTCAGTATAGTTGATTTACAATATTGCGTTAGTTTTAGATATACAGCAAAGTGATTCAGTTATACATACATATGTATATTTTTTTCAATTCTTTTCCATAGTAGTTGATTACAAGATACTGAATATAATTCCCTGTGCTATACAGTAAATCCTTGTTGTTTATCAATTTTATATATGGTAGTGTGCATCTGTAAATTCCATACTCCCAATTTATCCCTCCCGCATTTTGGTAACCATAAGTTTGTTTTCTATGTCTCTGAATATGTTTCTGTTTTATAAATAAGTTCATTTGTACTATTTTTAAGATTCCACATATAAGTGATATGATCTGTCTTTCTCTGGCTGACTTAACTTCACTTAGTATGATAATCTCTAGGTCCAGTAACATAAGCAAAACATTCTCTGACATAAATTGTAGCAGTGTTTTCTTAGGTCAGTCTCCCAAGACAGTAGAAATAAAAGCAAAAATAAACAAATGGAACCTAATCAAACTTATAAGCTTTTGCACAGCAAAGAAATACATAAACAAAATGAAAAGACAACCTACAAACTGGGAGAAAATATTTGCAAACAATGCAACTGACAAAGGATTAATTTCCAAAATAGACAAACAGCTCATACAACTGAATTTCAAAAAAACAAACAACCCAACCAAAAAATGGGCAGATCTAAATAGACATTTCTCCAAAGAAGGCATACAGATGGCCAACAGGCATATTAAAGATGCTCAACATTGCTAATTATTAGAGAAATGCAAATCAAAACTACAGTGAGATATCACCTCACATCCATCAGAATGGCCATCATCAAAAAGTCTATGAATAATAAATGATAGAGAGCGTATGGAGAAAAGAGAACCCTCCTACACTATTGGTAGGAATGTAAATTGCTGCAGCCACTATGGAAAACAGTATGGAGGTTCCTTAAAAAACTAAAAATAGAGTTGCCACATGATCCTGCAATCCTACTCTTGGTCATCTATCTGGAAAAGATGAAAGCTCTAATTTGAAAAGATACATGCACCCCAGTGTTCACAGGGGAACTGTTTACAATAGCCAAGACATGGAAGCAACCTAAGTGTCCATCAACAGATGAACGGATAAAGAAAATGTGGTATTTTATATATATATATATATATATATATATATATATATATATATACACACACACACACACACACAATGGAATATTATTCAGCCATAAAAATGAAATAATGCCATTTGTAGAGTTAACTTTTGAGGAGAAAGATCATTATATGTTTCTAGAGCTATCCAAGTTTGAGGTGGTTCTGATTCTTGAAACTTAACCCCAACCCTTTAAACATTGTGTAACAGAGAAGAACAAACCTGACTCCATATTGGATCAATTCCTTTAGCTCTAACCCTTGTGCTCTGTTGCCTGTGCTGGCTCTGAACCTTTCTCTAAAAGAATGTTGCCTATAGCCTGAAATATACATGGAAGCCCTTTCTCAAGGCTCTGCCTCCCAGGCTTGACCTTTAAAGCCATAACACTTTTCCTTCATATGGATATTAAAATTTGCAGAACAGAAAATAACATTTGTCTTGTTGGTGGTTTATAGAAACATCATGACCTGACCTACATGGACAACTGCACCAAGAAGTCTGCAACAGTCACACCCGCTCCCTTTTTATTATAAAAGAAGCCTGAATTCTAATTCAGGTAAGGTGGTTCTTTGGGACACTAGTCCTCCATCTCCTCAGTCTGCTGGCTTTCCAAATAAAGTCACTATTCCTTGCCCCAACACTTCATCTCTCTCAATTAACTGATGTATTGGTTTGTCATGTGGCAAGCAATATGAGCTTGGACCCTTTAACAATTGTTGAAGCTAGCTTGATAAAAGGAAACTGAATGCTAAACCTTGTGTGAAACTCTCCACAGTTTATCTCCTTAAGCAGTAGCTCTATAAATTTTCAGGCTCCTACTAAATTATATGGGAAACATAACTTAAGCACTGTTTGACTACCTCTTCAAAAATGCTCTGAAAATAAGGAACAAGATCACCCTCAGTCTCTGCCTTTTCCACCCACCAAAACAAACTGTTTAAGCCCACATTGTAATATTTAACCATAGTTTGCTGTCTAAGAGATCTGTTATTGATGCTTATTTCTTTCCCAGTAGACTACTAGCTCCTAGGGGTCAGGGATTGTTTTGTGTTTGCTGCTGCCTTCTACACAAGGTTTAGTACTGTTTCTGGCACATGCTAAGGAAGAGCAATAAACGTGTGCTGACTTGAACCAAATTTAAAATAAGGCAAAATTCCTCTCTTTCCTTTATTCATTTACTATGTTGCTACAATTGAATGTTAAACAATAACCACAAAAAGGAGTTGGTGTTTATATCATGCTAGTCAGAACTTCTGAGGTATCAAACAAAACGATTTGCTTGGAGTGGGGGAGAATTTTCTATTGTAGTACAATCCACATAACATAAAATTAATGACATTTAGTGTGTTCACAATGTTATGACCATTTTTAAAATTAAAGTCTAATAAAGAAAATATTTACAAAGAAAAGAGCCACTACCTTTAAAAACACTGCTTGAGCACGTTTCCATTTCTGTAAATTCTCACTTTGCTTATGTTAGAATTTCAGAGAAAGGATGTCATAATTAGTATACATTTAGTAATAGTATAATAGCATATATTCTTTGGCATTTATTTTAGTGATAAAATATTCCTATGAAGGCAATACCAGAGTGTTTGGAGCCTCTGGGTAGTACTCAGAGCTCCTCGAGTATTTTATAAGCCTGGAGTGCAGGGCATTCGTGTTTACACACACCTGCCCACAAGCACACTCTGCAGCCACATGAACAACCCAGCCAACAAGACTGCCTCTCAGTTCCATGACCTCCTCAACTTTGATGATCTTGTCCTCCATTCTACTTCCACCATCCATTCCCTGGACCATCTCATGACATTGTCATCACCTATAATTCTTCTAACTACACAAACATTCTCTGCTCAGAGTTTCCATTAGTTTTTTGGTTCAACTGCTCCCAGTATGACAAGTCTGCAAACTCAATGAGCTATCCATCCCTTTGAGTTCCCAGGTTTGTTCCAATTCTTTTTTTTTTCTTTTTTTTGGGCGGTACGCAGGCCTCTCACTGTTGTGGCCTCTCCCGTTGTGGAACACAGGCTCCGGACGCACAGGCTCAGTGGCCGTGGCTCACGGGCCCAGCTGCTCCGCGGTACGAGGGATCCTCCTGGACCGGGGCACGAACCCGCGTCCCCTGCATCGGCAGGCGGATTCTCAACCACTGTGCCACCAGGGAAGCCCTGTCCCAATTCTTAAGCTTCTTCTTTTTTTCTTTTTTTTTTCGGTACGTGGACCTCTCACTGCTGTGGCCTCTCCCGCCGCAGAGCACAGGCCCCGGATGAGCAGGCCCAGTGGCCACAGCTCACAGGCCCAGCCACTCCGCAGCATGTGGGATCCTCCCGGACCGGGGCACGAACCTGTGTCCCCTGCATCGGCAGGCAGACTCTCAACCACTGCGCCACCAGGGAAGCCCACTCCTTTTTTTTCACTTGTCAACTTACACAGCTTAAGATCTGTCATTTCAAT